>NC_056725.1:1923718500-1923758500 GCF_019279795.1 Protopterus annectens
GTACTATGTCCAGGTCTAAAACCATGGAGTTGGTGACAGTAGGTTATTGCTGAGTAAAAAGTTTTGGAATTAGTTGTGGACACATTTTCCAGGATTTTGAGATGGGAGAAAGAATGGCGATGGGTCTAAAGTTGGTGATGTCTGTGTTGTTACCCCTTTGTGCAGTGGGAGGAGGAATGCCATTTTCCAAATGGAGGGTAGATACAAAAATAAGTAATACAAGAAACTGCAGTACTAACATTTACATGTGTGCATGGATGTGCTCATGCAGGTAAGGGTTAAGCAATAAACTCATTCATTGTATCACAATTATATATCTGAGCTGGACAGAATCAATGAGTGTGTGACTTTCTGTGCATATGACTCAGATGTTTCTCACTAAAAAAATACAAAGCATAAGACACATGTCTTATATGGACCAACTAAAGACCCTATCCCTTTACTCCAACTCTTATCATTTATTGAGAGTTGACTTATGCCTGACCTACAAGGCATTCTCTGATCCAGCCCTGATGAAAATGTTACATATTTGCAAAAAAACTTATACAAGAGTTACACGTTCCATGGACCTAAACCTTATTTGTGACTCTAACAGAACTTGCTGGAGAGACAGATTTGTATCCCAAAGGCTGCCTTGTCTATGGAATAAACTTCCCATCTTCATAAAACAAAGCCTGTCCCACACTCTTTTTTTCAAAAAGAATTTGGATAAATGGATGGGGAACAGTAATTTCACTGCCAGGGTACTGCTCATATCTCCCTTATGGACAGAGGTACTCTGAAAAATGACTCAGGGCGCCAACATCCAAAAACCCACTACCCTAATACTACCCCATCCCATATCTGGGGAATTAAGGTATAATATTGTCATATCCTGGTTACTATTGGCTAGGCTTGTAAAGGCTCTTCCGCCATTAGCCTAGTAATCACCTGTAAACCTATATGTCTGTGTGTCTGTCCCTCTTTATGTATATTTGAGTTGCTGTATATGTGAGAAGCATTCTCTCTCTCTCTCTCTCTCTCTCTCTCTCTGTCTGCATCTTCTTGTGTTCATATATGTAAGTGCCTTTGTCTGCATAAGAGTGTGTGTGTGTGTGTGTGTGTGTGTGTGTGTGTGTGTGTGTGTGTGTGTGTGTGTGTGTGAATAGACATTAATAAATACTTATACTCTGAATTTAAAATACTTTCTCCAGCAACAATTACATATCTTACACCAAGTCTAAAATGTAGACAGAAGAACTATTTTACATCAGAAATATAAAAAATATATGTATGCATATAGTAATAATGAAACAAATACAAAGCAACTTTAAGGGTCCATTTTCTAATTGCAGTAATGCTGTCCAGGGTGGGCATTACAGTGAAATAAAGGAAATTCCAGGGGTGGGAAGACCCTCTGCCTGTGACATTGAATCTCACAACACCCCTGGTGGTCCACTATTTCCCTGCAACACCCACACTATTGGGCATTGTGGCTTGCTTACTATATCTTCCTCACATTCTCCCATTTAACTCAAACACTTGACTCGTAGAATCTCTCTTACATTTCATTTTTCCTGTCTCCCAATCTGGTATTATTCACTCACTTATTTAACATAACATGCATTGCACTACAGCTATCCTAGAAAGTACATAGGGACATAGGAGCATGGGCACATACTAGGCAAGAAATCACTTGAACTATAAGATGCCTAGCCATTGCACTTTTAAACAGGCAATCTTAAAATTTCTTCCTACCCTTGTCAAGCATTTAATAGTGATCACCTCCCAAATCGAGGAGGGATGAACATGGTAACCCTGATGTAAATTTGTTTCCACCCATCCAGGTATTAAGACTAGCCTTAAAAGTGGCCAAAGAAGTAATTTGTTTGGCCTGTAGTGGTAACTTATTCCATAGGCAAAGAAAACACACAGTTGAAGTTCTACTTTATTAAGATTATAACACCGCAGATGGGACTCAAACCAACAATCCCTGGCTTAGGAAGCCAATGCCTTACCAATTGGGCCTCTGCTATTATTTTGCCTCCATCTATTTCTGACTGCTGCATCACATACCTTGATTTTCTCTATATGTTTCCTTAAGTTTCTGAGTAAACTATGCAGTTCTGTGCATGATATATTAAATTCTTTATAATATTATAATTTATGTACTCATTCTGAAAATCGTACTTTGTAATGTGCCTCTTTGCGTTTTTGCCTTTCATACTTTGTCATGATTGAAGAGTCATATGATCAATTCACTAACCAGTTAATGAGTAAAAATAATGTTACTTCTGGATGTGGCTATTGCCTTTGAATCCAGTAGTTGTCAGTGGGGTACTTATTTATAAATTTCACGAAATAAACAAATCAGAATTCTGCTGTGGGTGAAATAGAGGGCAAGCGTCCTTGTACCCAATGCTAATGGCTTCACTCCCAGCGTACTCTTACTAAATTTAATCACCTCTGACGTAACAACATTTCAAAGGGGATGGGACAAATTCAGTCAAGTGCCCATTCAATGAAGCAGGTGAAATAAATAGTTACTAGTAATGTATTTTTGCCTGGAACTCTGAATATGTAATGCAACATGTTAATGATAATGATTTTTAAGACAATGCAAAAAATGTCTTGCCTTTTAAATGTTTTAATAATTTTCTGTACAGCTAAATTGCAGATATGAAATAGGGCTGCACTGAATGGAAATGGTGCAGATAGATACTTATATATGTAACTGAAAATGATATGGATACGTAATTACATTTACTTATGTATTGTGCCTCAACTGGCTTAAGGTATTTTCTGTTTTCCTGCTCCTGAGAGCAGAATATTCACACTGAGCCACTGCATTCATCAAGCACATATACTGCATGGCTATGAACAAAATGGAGATGAAGCTGATTCATATTATGAAGCTGTACTGTACTTTTAAGATATTATTGTAACTGTTTGCACAGGGACCTGCCAAGCAAAGGACCAATACATCGAACAAATGAAAGATGTACTTCAGACATGTGTACCTAAAAGGATAGCTGGCTTCATTGCTGAACCCATTCAGGTATGGTGACTGTATAACATTAGGTGATCATTAACTCAGAGTAAATAGAAACTGTCACTGCAGGTATAAAAGCCATAACAATCTGCTTCATTCTTAGAAAGATTTCAGATACCGTGTCTCTTTTCTGTAGCTGTAGATCATCCTGGAGTATTAGTTGTAAATCCTGATTACATTTTACAAACAACATGTCTTCATTTGAAACAAAGAAAATAAATACATAAAAACATCAGAGCTCATAACTGGCTCATATAGCATCCTGTATAATTTCCTCATCTGGTACAGCCCTCAAGTCTAAATTTAGGAGCAAAAAAGGCCCAACTTTATTCTTTCAAAACGTGCTTTAGTCTTGATTGCAAACTTGGTTTCTGAATTTGTTTCTGCACTGGCATTCAGAAATGTCAGTACTGCACCACCAACTGATTGGCATCTCTAGATTGTACCCCTTTAAAACCATATGCCTGGGGTAGCCACCCCTTCACCACATCACATCTATGCCTCTGAAAAATGTAGCTCTCAAGAGTGATAAGGAAAAGTAGGTAAAATATGGTATTCAGAAATTGTCCTTAAAGCTACAAGGGAGTAGGGCAAAGAATTAGCAGCTAAATCTGAAAGGAGAATGCAATATGACAGTGACATAAAATCAGAAAAGGATTGTCAGTGGGGGTTAAAGCAGCAAAATACAAGTTACCCAGGAAATGCAGCACATAGAGGTTTAAACTAAAAGAAACAAGCACTTTCATACAACTTTAACAAGGACTTCATCAGATTAACAAGTCATATAATTTCTAGCTTTTAAATAACACCAAAACCAAGGTATGCTTATCAGAACAGAGCTACTGGCTCTCATTTTAACACTGAACCAGTACTAAGTGTTTCCTTCAAACCAGGTGACATCATCATATTTAATTTAGTCTGCCATACTAATTCCTTATAAAGTGAAACTTTCTCCAATTAGCACCACTCACACACAAAACCTCTTTTCACATGTTCAAAAATAAGAAACATTTTTTTTTTAATTTCACATACACTTTTAAATGTTTAAAAAGAGCTGCTGTTACCATAATTTTTAATAGCCAGGGTGTGTTCATAAATACATCTCTTCTTTGTTTTATTCATATAATATGCTTGGCAAACAGCCAAGTAAACTACTCCACTAGATGAACAACTAAAACAATCTGGACATGCAGTACTTTTGGATAGTCAGATATAACCACATTGGGGGCCCTCCAGAATCTATACTATTTGCACGCTTCACAAATTGGCTACCCATATTTTGCAAAATATGTTCTATATTCTTATTAGCCTTGCATGTAAACATCAGGAAAGCACCCAGCTTATTCTTGCAATAATCCTCACTAACTACAATGACCCAATTTCTCCTCATTATTTGTCTAGCATCCTTGATATTTAACAAATGATGCAATACCGTTGTTTTATTACAATTCCAATTATTATTTGTCTAGCATCCTTGATATTTAACAAATGATGCAATACCGTTGTTTTATTACAATTCCAATTACATTTTTGATCAGCTTAAGTAACAGAAGCTGTTTTTGCCAAGGGTCTTCTTAAAATGAGTGCAAATCTGCAAATACATTCCCCACTTACATGAGATAACATTTCTTCTAACAGTGTCAAAGAATAACCTCTGGAAAAAACTAATTATTTAATTTAGTTCACTCATTATTAAAATTTGCATAATTAGACATCGTATGGGATTAACATATAATCTGGTTCTTAACAATACCCTTCTTATTTTCAGTGGTATGGGTATTTTGAAAATGTGTATATTAGATAAAAGTGTTAGACTCCTGCCTGTCGACTTCATAATTTTTTATAAATATGTAAATTCAACAAATTAACTCCATCTCTTTCAGCTGTAAAAAGAAAAATGTACTAGACTCTTCCAATACTGACAAAATTCATATAGTTGTTAATTATTCCTATTACAGATTAAAAAATATTTTCTAAAAAGGAAAATAAGCTTTGATGCATTATTTAACACACAGTTTGAGATAAACAATTTTTTACCAGTGACCCAAAACAATATTTGCAAAGATGGGGGCACAGGTTACTGCCATTGCAACCTCAGATACCTGTCTAAAATGCTCTATTTCAAATACAAAATTATTTCATAACATTGAGCCCATTAAAGTATATATGATGTGAATAGTGTCATTACTAAAAGAAGTGTGTTCACTCAAATAAACATGGAACCAAATTAAACCTAGACCCTGAGGTATAACCATGAATAAATCACAAATATTTGCAGTTACCAATAGGTCTTCAGACCCAAAGGGTAATACCCTAATTTTATCCAATAAATCCCAAGAGTCATTCAGTACCCCTGAGATGTTGGGTAATATGGGTTTAAGATGCTATCTGCAATAATGGCCAAAAGTTCTGGTTTTGAACCCTCCATTGATATTACAGGTCTTACGGGGGGGGGGGGGTTTGATACATTTATGTTTCTTATGTACCAGCTTTCAGAAGACTGGTTGAAGGGAATATGTATAAATTCGAATATGTGATGCCTTTACATTTATATTGCATTTTATACCTGTACTTCACTTAATCCCTACTGGATTCCATCAGCTATACCAATGCGGGCGGATGAGGGACCTCACTCTTAACTTTTGTTGGATGATGGCACTAGCCATCTGAGGTAATGGACAAGTCATAAGATACAATAAATAATATCTAAAACATGACATCCCATTTTTGTTTCAGTAAAGTGTTAAATAAATGCCACCATTCAGTTGCAAAAGGTATACTTTTTGCTGAACTATTCTAGGGTTGCAAGGCTGCAGAAGAGCAGTGGTGGAATCGCTTGCCCCTCCGAACCTTGGAAGCATGAATTCTAAAGGCACAACAGCATTTTTGGTCACTCACTTGTTGCGGTTGAATACAATTGCGTTGTCAATTTGCTGATTTAGGTTTGAGTTGTCCAAGTGCTCTTGATCTGAGACTTTACATGAATGATCTGTACAGTAAAAAGGCCTATAGCTTTTCATGGAGAGCAAGCTGTACTTCATGGAGGCTTGCTTAGTAACCTAGTTTAAAGACTAATTACATTTTGGGGTCTTTCTGATATTGGTCACTATTTATGAAGGTTCGACTCCCTGAACTAAAAAGTTTGTCTTAGCACATTCTAAATATAGATTTTACAAGTGGTCACACTGATGTCCACAAGCACATTCTAAATACAGTTTTTACAGGTGGTCATATCCATGTCCACCTACTATGTCTCTGCAGGCTTTACTAATGCATGTGTCACATTTCATGGGAGGGTAGGCTGAGAGATATTGTATGGGTAATTCCCTTTTAATGGGATGTTTTATTATTTTAAGGAAAAGTTGATATTTCTGTCACTCTTGAGAGAAAGGGTGGCAGGGTTATGGTCTCAGTTGAAGAAGTGCTAAGTTGACTTGCTGAATTAATTGCAAAAATGACCAGATTCAGTAGCCCTAGGAGCAAAGGCTATGTTTTTTTAGTGTCTTTTATAGGCAGCTGAGTGGAAGGGTGATGCACGGGAAACAGCACAATTCATGCAGTCAGGAAGTGATCGGGGGAGTGCACTGGGTATGAGCCACCAAGTGAAAAATGAAACAAGCATAAATGGGGGAATTAAGTTATGATATGTAGCCTTATCTTTGAAGTATTTATAGAAGTTATATTTTCCTATGGTGCTTTGATAATGAATAGTAAATATGGAGAGACTGCTACCTTTCAGTTATTAAACAAAAAGGTTCTTGAGGTATGTCTATCAATCCCTATCCAATTAATTTATGCTTCATGGTGCAGGACTTCTTAAATTTCAAAACAGTGAAAGGCAGTCAGGAAGGTGTTGTGCGGTTAAAAAGGAAGAAACTAGGACAGTCTGAAGACAGTGTCAGAAGGGAAAGAATTGTCATAAACACAAAGAAGACTTAAGAATGTAGGAAAAAGGGTTAGTTTGAATATATTCCATTAAAAAGTCATACAGTTCTTAGTACTGTTACATACTTATGTATGTATGTATTTTATTTCCTTGAATATGAACCTTCTTGTTTAAAGCTTTTCAACCTTATTTGCTTTTGTAGCCTAGTCCTGTTCAGGTTCCCTTTTATGTTTTTTTTTGCAATGTAACACAGAGATCTGCCATGGGAGCAGTGTGTTATTTTGAAGATAGGAAAATGTTAATGTAATACATCTGTAATATTAAATAATGATTCAAACAAACTTTAGAAATACTTGCATGTTACTCACTCTCATAGCTCTTCCTTGCTAGGACCATTTTAGCGAGTCTTTTAGCCTCATTTAGCAATTGTTAATATAATTTAAAAGTAGCATTACAACCACAGTCAAGTGAATTTATTCCCAGACATATTGCTTTAGTCGTGGGTTAAATGACGTATCAGTTCACCCTTTTACCATTATTGTTGGGCTGTCAAAATGTCAATCTGAACTGCCCTTAGTGTCTGTATCCTGTGCTGTTTTCTTCTTATATGATGTGAATTTCTTTAGTTACTGTGATGATGCATGCTGCTTTGTCTCACACTGCTTATAATTATGTTTCTTGTGACTTGTACACTTCACATTACCACAGCATGTGCACTCCTACACAAAGTACGCCCATGTATTTACACATACATACATGTATGTATACATGTGTATAGAGCTGTCTAATAGCTTTAAGTTAAAATACATTTCTATCCTATTCACCTCTGGATGCTCTTATTGTCTGTTTCGAGTAATATGATACGCATTAACATTTAAAGCCCCTTAACTGTGTTTCAGGGTGTTAATGGAGCAGTGCAATATCCAAAAGGTTTCCTGAAAGAGGCCTACGAGCTTATTAGAGAGAGAGGAGGTGTCTGCATAGCAGATGAGGTGAGTATTATAAAGAACACAGAATAAATGTCTAATGCTGGTTTTGTTTCATATTAAGTAATATGATACAACACAGATGTATAGCAATAGGTACAGAAAGGGCTTTACCTTTACTGCAGGTCATATCAGACCCCTGTCCTGATATAGTTGTAAGGAATTCTGCTCCTCCATGGTATTCCATCAAGGACTGCCATCTCTTTCCTGTAATTATCACTTCATGTTCTGACAGTACATACAATTTATGGACTCACCAGAGTGAGATGACTGGATTTCCACTTCTGTCCCTAGCAGAAAATGATTTCTAACACATGGATTTTGTTAATCAGCTGTACTCTTTTATAACGGAGCTTATTCTACTCGGAAAGTTCTCTTCCTTATCTTCATCTGCCCTAGTGTGCTGTCTTTTAATAGTCCTGCTTTAAACTTCTTTCTTATATATGCATGCACACACACACACACACACACACACACACACACACACACATATGCACATGCATACACACACACACAAAATCCATTTTTCTCAGTAAAGGCTCTACTTTATCTGCTCTACTGTGTTATCTTTTCATGCCTTCTTTGCAGAACACTTTTAACATGTTTCAGTTAAGCATGTGTGTGTGTGTGTGTGTGTGTGTGTGTGTGTGTGTGTGTGTGTGTGTGTGTGTGTGTGTGTGTATATGGTTCCCTATCAGAAGCCTGAAACACTATAAGCCTGAAAATCAAAATCCTGAAAACTATAGACTGAAAGTTCAAAATCCTGAAAGCCCAAAATCCTGAAACTCAAAATCCTGAAAACACAAATAATGCTAATATGTCACTATAAAGACACTAATATCTACCAACTGACCCTGACCCTAACCCTAACCCTAAGGTCTGTCACTATCGCACACTCACCTGACCTGCGCCCTAACCCTAACTCACTTAAACCGCCCCTAGCCCCAATATTTGTCACTATTGCATACATGCCTAACCTGCCCTAACCCTAACTCACTTAAACCGCCCCTAACCCTAACATAAAACCAACCGCACACTTACCTGAACCCAACGCATGACCCAACACCACAGGGCTAACAATAGCAAAGCCACAATGACGTCAGTATGTCCATTTTGTGTTTTCAGGATTTTGAGTTTCAGGATTTTGGGCTTTCAGTCTATAGTTTTCAGGATTTTGATTTTCAGGCTTATAGTGTTTCAGGCTTCTGATAGGGAACCATATATATATATATATAACTCTTTTAGCCTGCCCAGTAAATTAATATTGGCTGATATTTTTTTAACTGTGTTAACCACGTAACTGAACTGGTCAGAAAGACCCCTTTCAGCTATGAACCAGCCCAAGTGGTAGTAGCAACTTTTCAAAGCAGCATTTACAAACAAATTATTTAAGTTATTACATTTCAAACCAACATTTGCTTTCAGATTACAATATAACATTTATAGTTCAATAACTGCTCTAGTGCTTTTGCATGAATCTTATTTGCACAAATCACTGCATTCTGTAGCAGGATACTAGTTTGTTTGTGTCTTTCAGCTTTTCACGGTTAGGGGTCGCCACAGCGGAACTCTGGTCCGCTAATGATTGGCAGTTGATTTTTATGTACCGGCTTGCCAGGCCTGACGCACAACCTTCAACGAAGGTACACCCATTCACGCATGTCTCCACGCAGAAGACGCTCTAGCTGAGAATCGAACCAGACTGCGTCTTACTGTGAGGTGACAACACTACCGCAGCACCACCACCGCGGGTATACTATTTAAATATTTGCATTAGTAAATATGATAACTTTCACTGCCAGTCTTACTCTTTGTAGGTTTGGATTCAGTGCTTTTTAGGCTTTTAGAAATTTAGCTACTTAAACCCATTTCTTCCCAGTATATGTAACGAGAAGATCAGCCAGGGTTCAACAGCTAATGTCTGAAGCTTTAAAAGCAATGCTCTTACATAATCTGATCCTTGTGACTCAGAGAAAGAGCTTTTATTGTCCTGTGAATTTCCTTTTCAATAATAGGAACTGAAGGCCATTTTTTGCCATGTAGGGAACACCTCATGGGACTTTCTAACTGATCTGCATTATCTATGTTGTTTATGCAGCAGTCTGTCAAAGATCCAGATATTACATGATGACATGAAGTGAGGAAATGTATTTGTCTTTAAGAACATATTTGCTTAGAAGCTCAGAAGTAAAATTTGTAATTTAAAAAATAGCCTAGATGCAACCAGCAGGAAATCTGTCATGGAAAAGACAAGTTTTGGTTCTAGACTGAGACTGGAATAATCAGGAAACCCGAAGAAGTCTACTGTATTCCATTTCTGTATGTCACTGGAAAAAGAAGTTGTAAAATTATTTAATACATTTACTTTTCAAAAGATGAGAGAAAAACAAAATAACAACAGTTTCAGGAATTACTGTGAGCTTCAAAAGAATTTGCCATTTACTCCTAGGGCACAAAGTCCTAAAGAGACAATATATGCTCATAGTATTGAACTAAAGTGTCAAGCCAAAGACTGAATTTCATGACTTGTGTGATTCGTTGGTACATATTAAAATGTAATAGCTTGTGGTATAAGAACTTATCAAACAAGGAGCAGGATGTAAGAGAAGCAAAACTGTGGATATATGCCGAGTGAGTAAATTACAGGTACAAAATAAAAAGAATTAACTAATGAAATGGAAGCTGATTCTCCAAATATATGTGCATTTGCCTGTAAACAAATTCACAACCTGAAAACAAAGATAACATGCATTCATTACATATGTACAGCCACAGAAGCATCATGTCTGTTGTAAAGAACCAGCGGAATGATGTTTTTATGACTATACTGATTTTTATCTAAAGGTTTGGTAAGCCTGCAAGGAGAATATCATAAAGAAGTCCTACTGTTGTTTCAGTAAAATGGACTCCAAGGGAAATTTAAAAATCTCTAAGGAGTAGAGTAAAGCAGGCATTGAAGTAAGTGGTGCAGCGGTTAGCACTGTTGCCTCACAGCAAGAGGTTCTTTGGTTTAATTCTCGGCTGGGGTTTTTTCTGTGCAGAGTCTGCATGTCCTCCCTGCAGTTGAGTGATCTTTAAAGACATGCAGGTAGGTGTGTCAGTGTGGGTGTGCCTTCTCTGAAGGTTGGGTGAAGGGCTGGCAACTTGACAGAGTAAAACTGCACTGCCAATCAATAGCAGACCGGTGATCCCCTGTGGCGACCCCTAACCAGGAAAAGCCGAAAGACATTCCAGAACTGGAAATGTCTTGGCCACTGCTGTAAAGCAACCATGATTAGTATTTGTATTCATATATAAAATTTAAATAAAGATTAAAAGACAGCATTATCAATTAATTATTAATTAAAGTTGAATAAGTGGTCCCATTGGTGCCAGATGCTGAGTTCTTTTCAAAACTAGAGGTAAATCAAAGATATTGGTAGATAAAGCTAGACAAAGAAAGTTGAAGATTGTGTACATTTACTACACTGTTTGACTGTATAGATTCTCTAGACTTCCATTTTCATTCCTTCAGCACCCAATGTGCTTAAGAGAGTTGTTGCACAGGTAATTAAAGGTTTACAGGGTTTTGCAACCATAATTTATTATCCATTAGTGCATGGCCATACACACAAAGAGCATAAGTAACTGATGCAGCTACTGAATGGCTTAAGGCAGCATAACTACAAGATAGATGAGAGCAAATATAAAATAAGAATGATATATCTAAAACAAACAGGTCACTTTCTAATGTCACATAGAATAATGCCTGGTATAAAAGGTCAGAGCAAATGTGCAAAGACCAAAGTCAGAAAACTAGTAAGAATTCCATGGGATTCTATGGATGATAGAGCATCTTGCAAAGCTTGTACCTAATATAGCTGAGATAACTATGCCTCTAAAAAAGCTGTTAAAGTAAGCTGCACCCTAGAAATGAGGCTATAAACATGAAAATAGATTTAAGTGTTCAAGAGACTAGTTATAGACCCAGCAATGCTAAATACGTTGGTGTGGATAACCTAGTTGTAGTTTAAATAGGTGTCAGTAAGAATGATACAAGAGCAGTGATATTACAAGGGAGCAGAGCACTTGCAGATGAGTCAAGAGCATTTCAAATGCACTAAAGAGATTCAGATATTTAGAGAAGAAATTGTAAGCATTAGTATTTGGATGTGATAAATTCCAGGAGTACACATAAGACAAATGTTAACAAAATATATTCAGAAAGTCTGTACAGGACATCTCTGTGATTTCAGGCAGTATTATTAATCTAAAGAAATACGATCTGAAAACGAAATATAGATAAAGAAAATATCTACAAATATCATTTATGTTGAATATTTACTACTGAAGCATAAATAACTGTTAAAAGACTTGAAACCCTTTGGGTAATACGGTTGCTACAAATAACAGAAGAAAACAGTAAGACAAATCTAGAATTGTACTGTCATTTACTTAGAAAGATAGTCCCATTTATATCTCCTTACTCCTGCAGACCAAACACTATCCCATGAGCCTCATTTTTCCCTTTTGGCAGGAAATACACTGAATAGACCATAACCCAGACAGTCATCAGGGGTTTTCTGCAGTTTTTTTTATTTTTTGGTCCTAAACATGTCCCACAGTGACCTATGGATGCTCAAGGGATGGGTACACATTGGGCCTGTTTGAGGGCATGCCATCCACATCTGCAGATGTTGTAACCTCTCAAAACACAATGCCACCCACCTACTCCACAAGCATGTGTCTCCCTGTGATCTCTAGTCTCCACCAAAAATTATATAATGTAGAGTACACCTCAAGCATGTGCATTCCCACCTTGCCTCATGACAGAAGCAAGCAGACACTGAAACATCAGTCTTGTCCCTCCTGACCTCACTAGCTCCTTTAGCACCCAGTCTGCTAAGTGAGGCCAGAACCTCTGGGTTACACTCAGAACTTTATCCCAGTTATTGTTTTCTCTATGACATTTTTGGCACCTAACTGCCAGCCATCAAGCATCCAGCATTTGGTTCCCTGTGGTGGGGAATCCCTAAAACCAATGAGACAAGAGCCATCTGGAAGAGCTGTCATTCAGGCAGCCAAGAAAGTTATTTGTATCCTCACTGGCATCTCGGCTAGGAAAACATTTTGAATGACCTAACCCCACCCCACCCTGGGTGAAAAGATGAGTTACCTGCATCAGTGGAGGAATACACAGTGTCATCCATCTGTAAGTGCAGGTTATTCTCCACTTGCTAATAAAAGCTATCATCAAACAGTGGCTCAGTGAGTCAAAAGCACACAACCAGGATAACTCTCAACCTGTTTGTGCAAAAAATCTGGATAAAGCCAAAAATAATGGGTGGACAAAGGCCAAAAATTAGGTACAGATTTTAAATATTACCCTTTCAAACTTAGAACATTGATAAAATAGCAAGTTTTGCATTAGCAAGCATTTTATGAAGGATATCCAGTCTGAAACTTAAATAACTGTCATTATTTAATGACTTTAATCCTCAATGATTTGCCAGAAAACCACATTTTTGAGGAGCAAACCAAAATAGAAAAAAAAAGTCAAAAATCTGGACATTATGGACTTCCAAGATGACTGCACATTGATTAGCAGCTTAATTTCAGCTCTCTCAGTGAGAAAAAAAGAAACAAAGAGATAATGGCCAGTAATTCTTATAGTTTTAGTAAATTCAGTTACTGGCTAGAAAGTACAGTAACTGGATTCCAGCAAAGAAGAAAGTTTGAGAGCCTGAAAGAAAATAAGCTAGAAAAGGTGAAGAGGAAACACTAACTGAGAGGAATCCTGCAGCAGTTCAGTAAAATCAGTTCAAGCTCCATCTTTGGTACAACAGATGGCTTCCAGTAATTTTAGAGGAAAAAAATCAAAAGTACACAGAGCTCATTAAAATAACGGAAACACTAAAGGAGTATACCAACTCAAATAATAAAATGCTGCAAAAAATGGAAGAAACTTTAAACAGATATTCAGATGAACTGACAAAACTGCAAACATCAGAGGATGAAATTAAGAAAAGACTGGATGGGTGTAAAATTGCTCAAGAAGAGCTGTTTCAAAAATGGTAGAGTTAAGGGGACAGAGCAAGCAGTGAAAACCTTGAGATTTTCTGCCATACCAGAGAAATTGGAAGGAATAAATTGTATTATTTTTATGAAAGCACAAATAAGTAATGGACTGGTATTCCAAAGCATTAATTCAAATGGAAAATCATGTATATGCTCCAAACCTGGCCATGAGGAAGAAGCTAAAACCTGTATTGGTAAAAATGCAATCATACCAGCAGAAAGTGTTTGATTTTGGCAACACTGGCACAGAAGGGCAAAGTATTAAAACTGGAGACAATAGAGTGTTTGTGGAAAATTATTATTCACTGTACAGTAGACAGAAGAGAAGAGAAGCAAATTTATCCCAGTAATCAGGAAAAGTCATGAGGCAGGTGTGAGCTGAGATTCAAGCTGCTGTATTCAGCTGTCTTCAGAATATTTTTTCCTTGAGGATAAACATAATTTTGGTGCAGAACAGGTTAAGGAAAAAAGACAAAATTTGTCCAAAAAGTGAGCCATCAAAAAGAAAGAGACTCTGCTTCTCATTCTTCTGATAATAAAGCTCATAATGAGACTTTGCCAGTGAAACCCTTTCCAATGTTCCAGAGGAAAATGCTTAAAATACAGAAAAAACATAAGAGTTGACTAGAAGAACTGGGAGTACCTTGGACTTGAAGCAGAGTCTGGAACTGGGAGATAGAGATGAACAGGAAGAATGTCCACAACACTAAAGTCAACGAATATATGTGAGATTATAAACCATCAATCGCATCTGTGAAATATGACTTTACAAGAAAAAATGGAAAGATTGGACTTTTGCTGACTTTCTTAAACTTGTGAGGGGCATGAAAAGCATATTCCCCACTTCATGTCATTAATGCTTGGAAGGAAACTATTGGGAAAGGAAAGAAAAAAGTAAATGTTAAGTAAAACAATTTTTGTTCTTAACAGTATTTGTATAAATCATATCATAATATCATTTCTATGTTATCTAGTAAATATTTTTTAGTTATTGTTGTATGTGATAAAGATACTAAAGTAAACAAATACTCTTTTTCTTCTTTTTAGGTTTTAAGAAACATAGGCATTACAATCTTAAAAGAGAAGAAATGCTGGGCAAAAGCATGTTAATGCGCTGTAATCTTGGTTGAAGTGGAGGACGGGGTGCAAAAGTACGCAAATCATAATATATGTAGAGCTGATATGTTTGTCTTACTTTTGCATAGGTGAATGTCTGGATGAAAGCCTTTGGCTTAATCTACTAACACATTTTTGGTGTAAGCAGGTAAATAAGAGAACACCAAATGTAATGAAAAGTTTTCCTTTAGCAAATAAATGTTCAGTGTGAATTGAGAAGTCTGCAGCTGAGGGCAGCTCTACAGTTTGTTCTTATGTTTCCATGGAGACAAGCTGACTACAAGGGCAGGCAATAAAAGCCAGAGCACTTTTTAAGCCTAAAAGTTAATGTTTTCTGAAATCGTACAAGTTTTTTTTCACATTTGGGAGTGGAATAAAGATAAGACAAGAAAAGGACAATAATTAATGGAAGCAGGAGCATATCCTATTACATGCTTCTTAGGATAGATAACCTTAATTTCAGGTTAGGTAATGCCTGTATGTACAGCTGTCAATTAGGAGCAATTTGTTCCTATTAGGGGGTTGAAGATGTACATAGTTGTGTTTGCTAGTTTTAAGTTAATAAGGTATGGAGTGGGGTGTGGTGGTTATTCGTTTGCAGGTTTTCATTAAATCAAAAAAAATCTTATAAAATGTAACATAGGTTCAAAAGGAGATGAAAAGAAAGAACTACATAAAAGATCAACCTGCCAGTAGTGGGTGTGTGTAACACAAAAGCTAGAGATATGTATTTAAGAAAGCATTCATATATAATAGGTAGAAATATTAACTTCTCTAACTATATTACTTTGAACCATGAATGGCCTCACAGGTATATACTAAAACAATGACATTCTGAATTATATTAAGAAATGCAGAGTGCAAATACCAGTACTACATGATACACATTTGGAAAGTAGTGAGCTTGTGAATTTGATAAAAAAATATTTTAATGTGGATATTCAGCAGATTATCAGGGACAAAGGAAAAGGGGAGTGCTTATACTAATTGCTAGAGAAGCTCCAATAGTGATAGAAGAGGAAATAAAGATGACAATGGTAGATTTGTGGCAGTAAGGGGCTATTGGCCAGAGATGAGGATTACACTGGCATGTATTCATATTCCACCTAAAACTGCTATTAGGAAGCTTAAGAAATTTTGGGAAGAAATAACCAGTTTTCAGCAAGGAATATTACTTATAAGTAAGAAATGGAATTTGATTTGCAACAGTGAGGATATATCTGGGGGACCTAGAAGGGAAAATATAGCAAAAGAGGACAGATTTCTGAAGTTATGTATGAAAAGATTTGGTATAAAAGACATGCATTTAGAAGTAGGAAATGCAAGAGAGAATTTACATATTATTTCCCAAGGTACAATAACTGGGCTGGGCTAGACTAGACAGAAATTATATTTCACAGAAATGTGCATTTAATTAAAAGCATTGGCACGCATCTAATAACTATTTCAGAATATGCCCCAGTAACAACTAAGCTAAAAATGCATAGTAATGAAGTAAAAATGAGACACTGGTGCTTCCCCACATACATGTTAAAAAGACAGGAGTTTAAGGAATGGGTAGTGGAAATTATTTGAGAGTTATTAGGGAAGATAGACATCAGAAGCTATAGCTAATGAGTGGGATAAAATGAAAGTGCAGCTTAAAAATAGGGTAGAAATAAAAGAAAAGAGGGATGCTTAAGCAGTAACAGGAATTATTTAGAGGGGCTGACAAAGGTTAACGTATTGCAGAATAAGGGGAATTTCACAGAAGAAGAGGTGCAAGTACAGTGTGCTAACGTGAAAATAAGGGAGTATTTGTATAATATGCATGGGTTTAGAAAGATTGCTGTTAAGCAACTGTTCTTTGATAATAACTCCAGAGCGTAAAAACATTTAGCACAATAGACCTGGGCAACAGGAAGTAGAAAGGGTTGTTGCCAAAGTTATCAAGCTTATAACAAGAAAAATAAACACAGATCCCATTGAGGCATTAGACATATTTCAGAAATTTATGAAAATTTGTATAAAGCAGAGAAATGTGGAAACCGAGAAAGAGCACAAATGGAAATATTTATGGAAGACTTAAGTATGTCAGCATTAAAGGTAAATGAATCTCAACAATAACTAGTTAAGATAGGAGCAGATGAGATAAAAACAGTAATGTACAATCACTCTACAAGAAAGTCTCCAGGACTAGATGATATTCCTATGGAAGTTTGGAAGCTAGGATGGAAGAAAGTAATACAAATCTGGAAGGTTTTGTTTAACAGTATTTTAAAAGAAGGGGAAGCACTGACATACTGGAAAAAAAGCTGTGGTGGCTATAATACCTATAGATGTTAAAGACCCATCAAACCCAGCTTCATATAGACCCATTTCAATTTTAAACCATGATTAGAAAGTTTTTATGTCTATAATAGCTAAAAGAATGGCAAAGGTGTTGTAAAACGTGATATATATGGATCACTGTGGTTTTGTGGAGTAGAGACAGACATTTGACAACATTAATAGAACAGTGTTAACCCAAAGGGAAGCAATGTGTAAGAAAATACTACTGTTGCAGGTGGGTCTTGTTGCACAGAAAGCATTCAACAGAGTAAGCTGGGAGTTTATGAATAGGGTATTCCTTGCTACCATAATAACTTTAATTATGAGGATGTATGCTGGATTGGAGGCAAAAATTAAAGTGGGAGGACTCCTCCTTGACAGGTTGTGTCTGAACAGAGGAAACAGGCAGGAGTGTTCTTTTTCTCCTTTACTATTTGCATTATATTTACAGCCATTGGTAAAGCAAATGAGGGACTCAGAGATTCAAGGATATAACTGGTATGGTAATGAAGAAAAGTTGGCTTTATTTGTAGACATAGTAGCAGAAAGTATTCTAAGGACTAAGCCAACACAAGAATGGAGAAAGGAGATTTTGCCAATACAGATGACTGCAGTTAGGGTTACAGAGAATAGGCAAGAACGGGCTGAAATTTAATGGAGAAAACAGGCAAAAGAGTAATGGGAGCAAATAATTAGAGAGGGAAAGGTAATAGAATGGGAAGAAGACATTTGAAGTGCAGGATAGAGACTGATTTCTTTATCAAGGATTAAGGTCATTGTATAGCTAAAATGAAAGAGGTTTGGGAATCCCAACTGAAATTCCTACTGTGGTAGAGTTTTTAGATGAATCTAGAAAATAAACTGCTGTTAAAAAGGAATAATTAGTAGAGCATATAAAATATTGCACAATATCAAAGGAGGTTAGAAAATATCAGGAAGAGAGCTTAGATAAGCAATTCATTCGGAAACAATGTGAGGACATATGTATGGCTCTCAAGTATGCAACAAAATGTATAAAATTTAAGATTTTTGCTCTGAAGTGTTTGTATAGGTATTTTTATACCCCAAACAGAAATTTTCCACAGGTAAATGGCAAATGTTGGAGGTGTGAACAGAGAACATATGTTTTGGAAGTGTAATGAGTTGACAGACTTTAAAAATTTTCTGCTGAGTATTCTGCAAGACATATTTGGTGAGCAAATGGGTATAACTAAGCAAATTATTTTTTTGAGCTGGGACACAGGATATGAATTGCCTTGACATATTAAGGCCTTGCTAAATTTAATACTCGTGGCTGCCAAAAAAGAAATTAATAGGAAATGGAAATCAAAGTATAAACCAACTGCATTTAAACTATTAAATATTGTAACAGAGATAAAAAAAAAACTGGAAGTGAGATCTGTAGAAAAGGATGGGAGCAGATTACATAGAAAAAAATGGAAATTTTGCGAGCAATGCATGCAGAATAATGTTTTAGCAGAAGGGTGAGATTTAAGGTAAGGCAAGAACTGAGCAAGTTATGTAATGTTGAATTAATAGTTATATGATATAAATAACTAGTAACATGTTAATATTTGTTTTTTATTTATATATGTATATATATATATATATATATATATATATATATATATATATATATATACACACACATATATACACGTACATATATGTATGTATGTTTGCCTATGCCTTAAGTGATAAGTCAGTAAAGGTGTTAAAAAGATCTGACATTGTGTGAAAATCTGGACAGTTAAAACTGAAATTTTTGAGAAATTGAGAAATGTTGGCAGTATGTGTCCTGTGCTGCTCTCACCCTCCAAGATATGCATGCCCACTCTCTTCTGCCAGCTCCCTCAAATGCCCAAGCTATTAATCAGACTCAGATTGTTTAGGTTGTAACTGGGGCTCCATCCCTCTATGCTACCAGACCTAGCACTCTCTGCAGCTATTAGTCACTGTATGAAGTAAGTCCACCTCCAGGAAGAGGAGCAGTATGTTAACTACCCTACTTCTATGTTTTATTACCACTCATCACTTTTTGGAGGTTGCAAGATCTGCATGCATTCTGTCAAGCTGTTTACATTTTAGTTATGGTTGAAGTAGCTGTGGTATTTATTCAGTCATGCATTATGTCCAGTCTTCCTATAGGCAGCCTGTACAAATAAATAAATACTGGAAACTTTTTCAGCCCTTCTCATGCCATTTTATGGCTCCAAATATGATAATCATAACTCTAGAATGCAGTCTCACAACCTTTTCATGTTATGTCATATAACTTAATATTAGCATAATTCTGACCTTCTCTTGATCTCATTTAGTTTAGACAGCATTCTGTATACCACTCAACCTTCCAGATTTCTGCCTTGTATTTTTGGTCTGTTTCCCATACAATTTGTGGCTTTCTGGCAAATTATTGGGGATTGAAGTCACTAAATAATGACAGGCGTTTGAGTTTCAGACTTTGTATACTTTGGAAAATGAATGCTATTGCAAAACTTCATATTCTATCGACTTTCTAAATTTATAACAGCAATATTTACAATCTGTTCCTGATTTGAGGCCCTTGTCCCTCCATCATTTGTGGCTTTGTTTAAAATTCTTGCACTAAGCTAAGAGATTGATAGGTATATCTACACGAGGATCTGAATCCAAAAATTAGACAAGCCTCCTAGCAGATAAGAGTCAGGTAAAAGCTAAAGTGCTAGAACAGAATCAGTAGTGACCTATATAATTCCTGTGGAGACTGCCCTGGAATAGTGGGTCTAACCCAGGAAGGAAAAAAAAAAACTTGGAAGATCCTTCCCAAGATAGAGGATGCCATGTGTTTATGTTTTGTTTCATTCAGCCATCTGATCACTTATTAAACACTTATCAGCAAAGCGAATCCATGTTTTCATGGAAGAAGTTGCCAACAAACATTAATTTTTCAGGTGCTATTGTAAGTATACTTTCACTTTCTCAATGATTTATACTTAATCATCATCTTGTTCCAACATCTGGCATGTTTCTAAAAGTGTACTGTTTCTGTGACACAAAAGAATTTAAGGATCTGCTTTGTTTAATCAAATTGTTTTACAGTAAAACCAGGGGTGGCTCATGCTATAGGACTGCAGCACTCCCACCTAAAAAACAAATAAAAATAAAATAGAGAAACACAAAAACAAAAACAGTAAATTCTCAAAGTGTGCACATGCTCTCAGACTGCTTTCTCAGCAGTCTAGATAGGGGGAAAGGCTTCTCGGCCCCAAGATGCCCAGCAGTCTGTGTGGCAATGGAGGCACTCTGGACTGCAGCAGCAGCAGGCTGCACCAATCATGGATTTGGACTGTTCGGGATGGACCAATCGTGCAAGGAATACTGGCAAAGAGGCTGTTTGGATATCAGCGGCAAGGGAGCAGTTATTTGGCTCATCAGCAAGGGGAGCAGTTATTTAGCTTGATGGAGTGGATATCGGCAGCAAGGTAAGCAGGCAAGGCAAGCAGTTATTTAGCTCGGTGGAGTGGATATCGGCAGCAAGGTAAGCAGGCAAAGGGACTGAGTGGATATCGGCAAGGTGTGTGTGTGTGTGTGTGTGTGTGTGTGTGTGTGTGTGTGTGTGTGTGTTTAAAATGCTCCATTTGCTATATACTGGTGGCTAGAGCAAACTCATGGTGGTGTGGTAGGGTATACTTCAGGCGTGAACCCTGTACCTTGTATGCAAGTGTTAAGGGCCTGAATTCCATACCCACCACCATTTGTAAAATAAATTGCAGATTTTTGCCTCATATTTGATCTGTTCTATTCCTCTTAATATCTGTGGTTTCTAAATGTTTAAATGCTTGAAATTTGATGGTGCAGTGGTAGCATTGTTGCCTCACAGCTGCAGGTTCTCAGGTTTGATTCTTGGCTGGGGTGCCTTGTGTGTGGTGTCTGCATCTTCTTCCTGTGTTTGTGTGGGTTTGCTTTCGTGTCCTCCCATGTTACAAAGACATGTCTGCATTATTTCTTCCTAGGCCTCTGCTGAAAATTGTTTTTTTGATCCAAGTCAGACTGTCCTGGTTAACAAATGTTAAATAAAATTGACAGGCATTTGAATTTCAGACTTCAGGTTTCTGAATGTTTGATTCCTTACATATTTGATGATGCAGTGGAAGCATTGTTGCCTCACAGCTATATGTTTTTCTGATTTGATTCTTGGCTGGGGTGCCTTCTTTGTGGAGTCTGCATCTCCTCCCTGTGTTTGTGTGGATTTGCTCTGGTGCCCTGCCATTTTACAAAGACGTGTCTGCAGTATTTCTCCCTGGGCCTCTGCTGAAAATTGTTTTTGTTCCGTCAGAAGTAAAATTGACAGGCATTTGAATTTCAGACTTCATATTCTTCAGAAAATACATAGTAACACAACCTTTTATTCTAACAATTTTCTAAGTTTATAAGATGAATATTTGAAATGTGTCCCTATTTTTGGGACTGTATTCCCCCATTATTGGCTTCGTCCAGGTTTTTTGTGCTAAGGTTGACAGCTATGGCAAGACCTGAATTCACTGAATATGTTTGAGGGCTGTATTCCCTCATTACTGGGTTTGTCCAGGTGTTTTGTGCTAAGAGGTTGACAGCTATGGTGAGAACAGAATTCACTAAATGATAGCCATTTAAGTTTCAGTCTTCCTCTCTTTTACAAAGCAGCTGATTTGGCAAAGTGGTATGTTGCTCTGACTGTTTTGTACAGGGACCTGGGCAGTAAAATGTATGGTGGTAACACAGCATTTTATTCTAGCAACTTTCCAAGATTATACAAGCAATGTTTAATGTGTCCCTGGTTTTTGGGATTTTGACACCCCCCCCCCAATAAATTTTGGCTTTTTCCAGATTTCTTGTGCTGTGAAGTTGAGATGCAGTTGAGTATTGAGTATATTTTACAAGGAGCTGAGAGCTGCAGGGGAAGAGAAGTTTAGTGCTGCTTATGCTAAGTCCACTTGCATTGTTAATAGCACAACAGGTTGTGTACTTGCTTTTGATGCAGAAGGCTGTGGGTTCTACTCTCACAAGGGGTGGATGCTGCTGTTCTGAGAATGTCCTCCTTGGCGAAGATACTAACTATGAGCCTGTTATCAGTTTGCCATCCATTTCCTATTGCAATATTACTAGCTTATCATTTCTTAATGTAATATAGGCAATTTAGTCCTCAGGGGCAACAGACACTTTATTTTTCGATGAAACCATGAAATATAATGTTTTTTGCTAGCAGCAACCTCTTCATTAGTTACAGATTTCTTTAATGTGGAATTATTTAGATCCTCTTCATTAGTTACAGATTTCTTTAATGTAGAATTATTTAGGTGACTTTTACTTCTTCAGAGATTGTGCATATTTACTGATAATGGTGGACTGTAGAATTGTGCATATTTACTGATAATGGTGGACTGTAGAATTGTGCATATTTACTGATAATGGTGGACTGTAGAAGTTTGAGTAGACTTTTATGATGGAAATGTTCTGAACTGGGCAGTTTTGTCATTATGGGTGCATGCATTTTGTTTCATTGTTTACTGGAAAATGTTCTGAATTGGGCAGTTTTGTCATTATTGGTGCATGTGTTTTGTTTCATTGTTTAATAAATTTAAAATGCCCTCTAACAACTGTACTGTATTGTACAAGGAATATAATTTAGGACAATCAGGAAGGTGTATCAAAGAGCACATGTATGTTTCATATGCAAGGGGCCTATGATTTGAAAACAGCGCAGAATTAATCTTTATCTGCCACTGGCAAAATGTGTTTTCTTTGAATGTGGGTTTCAATGCTGTTTCAATGAATGTGAGTTTCAAGGGCAGAGAAGTTTTAATGCTAAGTCTGTTTTCATTGTGAGACTGCATTGCTTTGTTTAGCAGATGTCTTAGTGTTTGTGCTGTAAAATGCAAAATAAAACTTTCAAATTAAGTCCAAATCATCATAGAAGTAAAGCAGTATGCACATTAGTGTTTATGGTAAATGGAGTGAAATAGCCAAGTAATGGATCATTGGAATGGCTGCAGGGGGGAGGCTCCATTCGACCATGATTTTGTGAGGGGGAAGGGCGGCAAACTCAAAGACAGCCCCAGCTGAACTATACCTCCCAACTGTCCAGATTTTCAAAGAATGAATAGATATTTGCTTCTTATTTTTGGTTTCTTCCTCATAAAATTTGTGGTTTTCTGGCAAATCATTTAGGAATTAAGTCACTAAATAATGACACACTGAGTTTCAGACTTCATAACCTTCAGAAAATTGCATGCTAAAGTAAGACCTGTTATTCTATCAACTGTCTCAGTTTATGCAAGAGCAATTTGTAGTACTGTTTATATGTTCCCCCAATATATTTGGCCTTGTCCAGATTTATTGTATTAACAGGTTGAGGGGTACATGCAAATAAATTGCTTTATAGAATTAGGCATAGCCAAACCTTTCAACTGTCCCCGATTTTGGCCCAAAATGTTGCTCTTCCCCCTAATAATCCCTCCGCATAATAGCAATTTTGGAAGAAAACATGGAGGGTTTACAATTAAGAAATAACTGTAATAATCAGAGTTATAGATATTTTTGCATCACATTTTAGGTCCATTTTTCATAAAATTGTGTGTTTTTTTGGCAAATTTGTGACAAATCATTAAAGACTGAAGTTAGAAAATAATGACAGACATTTGAGTTTCAGATTTCATACCATTCAGAAAATTCATACTAATGCAAAACCTATTCTATTATCTTTCTAAGTTTATAAGAGCAACATTTACAAATTGTCCTTATTGTTGGGCCTTTGTCCCACTTCTGTGTATGGCTTTGTCCAGATTTCTTGCTCTGAGAGGTATGACAAATATGTCAGGACCATCACACTCAGCCAGAGACATTTCAAATTGTGACATACTTGTTGCACCCCACTCCCCCACGTAGTGACTCTGGATGTGTCCAAGCAAGGCAAGGAGTGGTTATGCAGTGTAAATGTGTAGAGTATCCCCCCATCCAAGGTAGACACAAGTACTACAGTGGCTTTTCATCTGTCCTTGATTTTGCAGAATGGTCTTGTTTCTGTCATATTTTTGTACTGTTGATTTATACTTATTACTCAAAGTGCCTGTTGCTCTGTGTTTAAGTAGCAATCTTTATTGACCATCAGGTAAACTTGTCTGAGATTGTAAGATGCAAGTAAGCTTTAATAAGCATACTGTTAAAGAATTGCCAACATTTCTGTTGTTGCCATGCAGAGAATACTTAACTAGATAATGTATAAGCCTTGAGTATTGAAATGCATATGACAGTATTTGTAATAAAGGACAGGATTACATTATTTTAAAAAGCTCATTACACTTGTTGGAGACTTCCAGTCATCTCTGCAGGCTTTACTCGTAAACTAAACAGAATGCCAATCATGTGTGGTCCATAACCTGTACAGTAATCCTTTAAGCAATGTATCTTGAGCTAGTTTCTTGTTTGCTTTTCATTTTTTACTTTGATCATGTTTTCCCCATGAAACAAGTAGATAGTTGTTGTCAGGCAGCAGGTCTTTTTTGGATAAGAAACATTTTTACAAGTGGGGGGCATCACAGAGATTGCTACTTTCAGCATGTTACTTGGTACTTTAATAAAGCTGAATATAAATTATGATTAGAACTGCAGTGCAAGGAGAAGTGGTTTGAGTTGAGTGCTGCTTGTTTTTCTTGTATTTGATTTTGAGTGGCATTCCAGTAATGTATTTAAAAATAATTAATTTTTTCATGCCTCACAACCTTTTTGTTTCCATCTAGATATTAAGTAAGCTGTCATGCAGCCAATGCATTGAAATATTTGTATTCTTCTACACTTCATTTTGTCTTGATTGTACTCTTATAATGACGGTTTGGCACCCAGGGCAGCGTATTTAATTAAAGTTAGTTTTTGCGGTTTTGAGCATAGCTCCTCCCCTTTCTAGTTGGCCGCACCCCTTCCCATTGACCCCAACCCATTCAGTTGTCTCCTTCAGCTCCCCCCCCTTTGATTTGAAGTCACCAGCCGCCACTGAGTAAAACCATAATCTGATAAGTATTTTCAGTTCAACAGCTTGAACTGATATTTTTTGCATGGTACAAGGTTCCACACCAACTATAGGGGGGACGTCACCCCTAAACCCCTAAGATAATGTAACAGACTATGGAGTCACTCATCTGCAGAATTGTATAACTTGTCAGAGAACATTTGATTAAACAGGCTTGTTGGATCATGATTTACTGAAAAGCTAGATTTCTACCTAACCAAATACACAGTTTAAATCATTCTAATCATCCCCTTTAATTCTGATTGAAAAGATGACAAGACAATGTATGAAAGAGTACTTACCACAAAAATGTTATGTAAAAGGATAGTCTCCCCATAAATACATTAGTTGCATTTTTTTACTTTCATACTTGTGCTAGTGCTTGGATACACCCCCATAATACAGTCATTAAGAGAAATGATAGCTGCCTGGCAGGCATCCTATTGTACTCTGTGCCCACTGCACATTTTATAATTCCTATAGTCTTTTTCTGTACAGTATGTGTGTGTGTGTGTGTGTGTGTGTGTGTGTGTGTGTGTGTGTGTGTGTGTGTGTGTGTGTGTGTGTGTGTGTGTGTGTGTGTAAAACTTCAACAACTGATCAGATTTGATGCCCTAGAGAAGACTTCAGTTGACCGTATTTTTCTTTGGTATCATCCATAAGAATTTTTAATTTATTTTAAGGATTTTTTGAGATGGAATCATAAATCTAGAGTGTTCATTTTCTTTCTGTTTAGCACAGCTCTGCAAACATTCCAGTACCCTTTCTGTGCATGGTCTTCAGCAATTACATATGATTTGTTACTCATCTGTCAGTTTTTTTGTAAGCTTATTCATTTGTCACATCTTGAATGTTTAATCACGTCTCTTAATGTATGGAGACATTATTGCCTCTAACTGCTTGCCTTTATTTAGGGATTATGTGAATATGATTTCCTTCCCTTATAAAGGTCCACGATCATTGCTCAATGCACACACACACACACACACACACACACACACACACACACACACACACACACACACACACACACACACAGTAAAGTATGATGTTGCATTTTTTCTGATCTTATCTGCCATAGTATTTGTCATGGGCTAGTGGGCTTTATTTCTTACTCCTGCCTTTCCAGGCATATTTTAGCAGTGACTGCTTTAGTCAAGCATTAAAAGTGGTAGGATCCTTACATGAGTTATTTTTAGCTAAGCTCTGTATTTAAAACTGTGTTTAATGACAGGTGTATCTTTAGAAGAGGCTTATTTACTATTACTATTAGTGCAGTCATCACTCCATATATGTGCAATATGAACACAGTTTATCACACTACTAATGTGGATGTGTGGGTCTATATCACTTTGTCAAATCACTTATGACTGAATACCTATTTATCGAAGCTGCCAATTGTCGAATATAGTTTTCAGCAAAAGTTTCCTAGGACAAACCAAGGATAGGCCACCCTATCGACTATGAAGAAAATCATAAATATTAACACCTACCCAGATGGGGGCCTATGCCCCCACACCCCCAAACGTGGAGGGCTGCACCCCCCACACATGCCCCTAACAAAATATACCAAATCTGAGATCACACTACAGTGTGGAAAAGGGCAAATTCCAGATGGTGGCCAACTATTGGTTAGCCCTAGGAAAACTTTAGCTGAAAACTCTGTTTGATGATTGGCAGCTTCAATAAATAGGTGTTTGATGAACAGGGGTTTGATCATAAGTGATTTGACAAAGTGATATAGACCTGTATATGCAATATTCTAAGCAAATCATAATGGGATTTCTTAGTCTGTGAAATACCGACTAGTATAATATTGTAACAGCCAACAACTAAAACGAAACCAATCCACACAGTCTGCTCCAAAAAGACTCGCAAAGCACCAGCACTTCACAAATCCAATGTGAAACGTATTTCCTTTATTAACACACACAAGTTAAAAAGTTAAGCGCTTTCATCTAATTAAGACTTCATCAGAACTAACTTTGTGAGTCTTTTTGGAGCAGACTGTGTGGATTGGTTTCGTTTTAGTATAATATTGTCTAATGTCCTATTGTCAAATATGTTGTAAATTTATATGTTGTCAAGGTTCCAAATTATTACTGTATGTGAATCTCTCTTACTGTCCCTCTAATTATATGTTATGTGATGTCTTGCACTGGAACCAAGCAAAAAACCTCATTCAGCTGGCACTGTTGGGTACATCTGATCAAGAATAAAGTTTACTTTGACTTTGACTATTTAGAAAAAAATGTGAGACAAGACTGGATCAAACATCTGTCCACAAAGGTACAGTTATCAAAAGATAAACATATAAGGCACAATATACTTATCCAAAACTGAATTTTACATCTGTATTTTAGATACAGGTCTCACTCAACCGTGACACAGTACCATCCTTTTCAGACATATTCATTAACTTGAAGAAGGTGTTCCTCTCATCTCCACTGGAGATGTGTGAACTAGTGATCACACTGCAAGTGTAGCTGGACATGTACCATTTCCAGAACCTGAAGTCCTTTTTTTCTAGACTTACTGATTTCCAGAGGTAACAAAAAGTTGCAGACAAGGTGCTTGCTTGAAGTTAGAGCCCTTCAACAAGATGAACTGCTTCCTTCTCTAACAGCTGGTCACTTCTTTGCATGTTGCTGTCTTTAAGATGTAAGTTTAATAAGACAAATCATGCTAAAATTGTTTGACTGAAGATAACGTTTGACCAGCTTTGGCAATGAACATTTGCAAAGTGAATGGATAAAGCTAGGTTTGGCTGAAACGCCCTGCAAACTCAAAGTTATGCATAAAGCAGTGTAAGATGCAACTCTAATGTACTAAGCCTGCTTATATGGTGTATCTTTTAATAATTTATTACCGTGAAAAGAAGTACCAGCATAATGTTAAACAATAGGCTGCTGATACAGTACAATGCAGCCTGGGAAGGCAGTACAGTATGATCTTAAAGATACTTCACTTTCCTACTTCTACAGAACAAGGTGGTTTTATACATTTATGGCTATGTATGTAGCAGGGTTCCATAGGGAACAGAACACTTCAGCATGGCACTAGTCAGCGAATCCTCATTGGCCAAGTCCTGCTTATCAAAAGCACTAGTTATTGAGTCCTTCTGGTGAGCAAATGTATTGATTACCAAGCAGTACCTTCATGAACTATAATGTACAAAACTGGAGATAATGTAAGCAAGGAGTAGAGAGAAAAGTTCAGTATTACATAGAAGCAATTGTTTCCCATTCTTTATATTCATGTGATCAATGAGTTAGCATATATAGATAGCAGGGGGTGTGAGGGGCACAGAGGCTTTGGCTCCTGCAAAGAATATACTTCTTTCGGTGCTTCTGATTGACGAGCTTGACCATTCAGTAAGGGGGATGTCAATGCATATGGTTGCTTTGTAGCTGGATGATTAGTGGGACTGGCAGTGTGAGTGGTTCTTCGGGGAGGGCAGTGATTTAAAGGGAATCATTATGGGTTCTGTTTGTAAGGTAATCTGGATTGAATGCATGTGATCTTCATGCTACATTTCTACAATGTGGACTAGCATGAGTATATTCTGCCTCAAAACCAAGTTATTTCAATTTTTTCTAATTCAATACAGCTTTAATAAGGCTCACTTCACTTTTCTTACATTTCTCTTCCGACAGAACAGTTTATTTTCTTCTTACACAGTTTTTATAATCCCAGCAACATGTATAGCTTATTGTTATTGATACTCTGTATTAGTGTTAGTGCACCAAAAAGTCATTGCTTTGCATTTCAGTTGAACATGCATTATATCATATAGCGCTCTCCACAAACACTACACTTTAGATGTGTGAAACAGTGATCAGAAAATCAAGAAGGAATTTTTATCTGAAATTGTTGTTTTATGGGTAGGCCCTCAAGACCCCAATATGTGTGTGGGGGGCACACCCATCCACACATTCTGTTACTTAATATAATCACTGTAAGATCACCCTTATCAGAGTAAAAGAAAATGCCTGACTTTTGCACAAAAGGATAAATATTTGCCTTTCTCCTTTCTTTGGTAAATTCATGGAAAAGCACCATCCCACCTTCTAAAAACATGTTTGGAGTTTTCAACTCAAGGATGGAAGTACCAAATTTAAACCCATCCCTCCTAGATGAACTTGAGACATCTGCCAGTAGTATGCAGTCAGAAGTGAAGAGTGTCATGGACAGCAGCTCAGACACTAGGTGATGGCTATGGAGGAAGAATCATGTGGACCAACTGCTTTAAGCATAAACTGTAATGCACAATATCCTCTAGACAGGAAAATGCAGACCACAGGCTGAATGTTACATCAAGATTATTCACTTGGCAGTATAAAAACTGTCTTTATGTAATTTGGTCATGTTGATTAATGCTGCCAAGCAAAGGGCCATGAGTATTTGCTGCTGCTAAGGGGGTTGTTGACCAGGCCTACTCCAATCTATGCCCCTCCTAATAGTAGGAAGATTCTGTGCACCCACAGCTGACCAGTGTGCAGATCACATAGATTTGTGTAACCTTGGGCCAGTAGCTGCTGACTAGCTAATGTCCAGATTCCCACATTTGGTTACCTGGGATAGCTCTGTGAAGTAAAAACTGGATGTAAAACCAGTCAACTTGCCAAAACTGAACCAAGGATTGTTGCAGTAATTATAGATTGATGGGATGCAGTTTGGAAGTGGATGGCATGATAGTAAGGAAAAAGACTGGATATTCTCTATGTATCCAGGAGATAAGTTGGAAGGGCAGTATAGTAAAACCTCTCTCTGGGGGAGGACAGACTACAAATGGAGTGGGAATCGTGGTAATAGATGTCATTTGAAGACAGTGAGGGATGTCATCAGAACTGGTGACACTCATGGCAATTAGAATCAAGTGTAAACCTAGAACATTCTTCATGAGCTCAGCCAGTACTTCACAACAAGGCTGTGAAGACAAGGAAATGAAGGCATTCAGGCAGAAGTTGAAGTACCTTCTTGATAAAGCTTGTCAAAATAAGTTGGTCTTGACCTGAATTCTCATATCTGGACAGAGAGAAAAGAATATGAGGAGTGCCTGGGTCCAAATGGGTTTGGCAGAAGGAATAATGGAAGAAAGGGCCATTCTAGTTTTCTATCTGACAAACTGCTTACTGGTGGCCTGCACATGGTTTCCCAAGAAAGGTAGTCATAAGATCACATACAACAGTGGACATAATGAAGCTCTGATATATTTCATCCAAATAAGAAAAGGGCACTGTGTCAAAACATTGCTGGTTTATCCCTAGCATAAAGCGTAGGTGGCCAGAAATTGCTGCAAGTTGTGGTCAGAGAAGGCATTAAGGTCAACAGAGATTAGGCTGAAGATCTGGAACCTGACTGAAGAGAAAGCACAGAAATAATAGGAAATACTCAAGGTTATAGCATCTCAGGATGAAGAGGAAACAGCAGGAGCTAAATAGAAATGGCAGCAATTAAAAACAGCATGTGTGAAAATGATAGAAAAGTTATGCCATCAAACAGGTATGGAAATAAGGTACATGAGGAAAGCTAGTAGTGAAAAGCAGATGTTCTGAAAGTTGTCAGAAGAAAGGAGTGAAGAAAGAAGTGAGAGGTAGTATGCCTTCTTAGCCTGGTCTGTCTTTATTGGTTGGCTTACGCAGAGGCTAAAAAAACAGTCACAATGGCAAAGAACATACCAGGAGTGATTTCTGTAAATTCTCCTAGGATACTGTATTATCCCAAGACGGTAATTTAGTTTCATTCTGCTTCAGTGTTCCATGTACTACATGTCAAGGCATGTCCTTTTACTGTAGAATAAGAGAAAATAAGTTAAACATTAAAAGGAGACATTAAGAATTAGAAAATAATTAAGCTCTAGAACTTTTCTTCTTTGCTACAGCTATGCTGTTTGGGAGTTAGTATAGTTAAAAATATATTTTTGACTATTATTCTCACATTTTAGCAGGGTTGTAAGACATCTCTTCAAGTGTATCTTCCTTTAAGGCAGTCAGAGATGCTGCATTATTTAAAATGTGATATTCATTGCACACATCTATTCCCTCTGAATGATTCATATTTACAGTATGTGCCAAAATCATTTTGCATCTGTAGTACAAGAAAGAAACACATGCACTAACTAACTTTGCCATCAGCTACATGCCCAAAGACAGCAGGAGGGTTCATTGATTGAGTTCCTCACAGCTCCCGGTCTGTGGTTGTTATAGCATCTGTTTTGTATGTGTGTGTGTGTGTGTGTGTGTGTGTGTGTGTGTGTGTGTGTGTGTGTGTGTGTGTGTGTGTGTGGAGTCTGCATGTCAACCCATGTCTTTTTTTTTTGGGGGGGGGGGGGTGACAAGGTGAGGTATTGCCAGCTATGCCAGGAGAAGTCGGGCAGTGTATGTGTAACATATGCCAACACATCTAGCTGGAATTTTGTAAAGAATTATATGTCATTTGTACTGATTTGTACAGATTCTTGTGTTTAAAAATGTATTTGTAAAGTTGCTTGTGTTAAAAATGCATCAACAGTGTGCCCTGCTGTACAGAAAAGAAATATACATGTATATCAGACTGTACTGTATTGTAACTGCTTAAATGTATATGTTTTAACAGAGGATACTGGAAGAGAAGAGGTTAAGCTCAGCTCCAGCTAACTTTGAGAAATAACAAGAAATTAAATTACTGGGCCTAGGCCATAAAGATGTTATCTCACAGTTTTGAATGAAGCCAGAGAAGCGATGTCTGTAAGAAGTATGGTTTATTAGCTCCTGTAAGAAGAGTGCAGGTGTTTTATAACTTCCAGGAACTGTAGCAGATCTTAGCAAGGGTGTGTGTGTGTGTGTGTGTGCAAATCAAACCTCAAAGAGTGTGTATGTCAGCTACTTGGAGCACGGATACAAAGCACTGGTTTTACAGGGAGAGTGGTAAAGGACTTGGCTTGGACACTGCTGTGGACTTAACTCTGCAGCTGCCCCAGTGGGGAACCTTACTGGGAAGCTTTGGAGAGAGAAAGAGAGAGAGAGAAAAAAAATGAAGAGCCTGGGCTGAGTTTGTTCTCTGTGTGCTCTTAAGGGAAATTGTGTTTGATGCAGAGAGGTATGCATCTGGTAATACTAAGTGTATCCATTTTTATTCCAGGTGAATGTCCCTCTCCAGTGTCAGTGGTGAGGATTCAGGCTCCTTGATTACTGTCCAGAGTAGGGACGTTACATATTGGTGAGCAGTGGTGTGGATATTAATTGAACTTCTGAAGCCTGTAGGCAGTTTTCCATAAAGGTGGGTGTGCACTCAAGTAGCCACAAGGTAAAAATTCAGAGTCTCAGTTTACAACAGTTTTTTTTTTTGTTGTTGTTAGTTTAGTATAATCAGGGAAAGCAGGCAAAGATGTCAGCAGAGGATTATGACAAGCCGACAAAGAACCAGTTGGCCAAGTTGTGCGATGCCAAAGGACTGGTGCATGGTAACCTGACTAAAGAGGAAATTATTTCAATCTTCGTCACAGCTCAGACCAGTAACTGGGAGGAAAACCAGTCTGTTTATGAGAATTTTCAGCCCTCAGAAACAGGACAGGTCACCTTTTCCACAGAGGACTTAAAACTCCGTCTGGAGTTAGAGACTTGAACTGGAGGCCAAATGTTTGGAACTGGAATCAGCAGACAGTCTGTGGCATTTGGAGGCTGAAGAAAAAGAGAGACTGCTGTATTTGGAGGTCAAAGAGAATGAGATACTGCTGCATTTGGAGGCTGAAGAAAATGAGAAGCAGCGTCAACATGAGAGGTAGATGCTGACTCTCCACCTGGGTCATGGAGGTAATGACTAGATTAAACTTTACACTATCGTTTTTACCTTTCTGTCATCCAGAAACAATTGCAAAGAGTGTTTGTCTCTCGACATCTATAGCTGGGCAGATAGAAAGACAGATAGATCGATCATTACTTTATTATTGTGTTATTTTCTTCTATGCAAACTTTTTGTAACCTTTTTCGTGTCCTATTTATATAGAGTTATATAGTGTTTAGGTATTTTGTTTGCCTCATTATTTTCATAGTTTTGTTTCAAATTATGTACAAAATGCTACCCACTTTGCAAAATGTTTTAGTTTTTAATTTCCTTTTAACCTTTCTGCTCTTCCAAGCAGTAACTGAAATGGGTCTTTTTGGATTAGTCCACTACCCCAGTCAAGAAGTAATAAACTAAACTAAAATAAATAAATAAAAATAAATTCTTCTGATCCATCATAGGCCAGGATTCTTTTCTACATAAAGGGAAACTAAGCAGATTCAGCATTAGAGATCTGTACCTTATCACAAAACAGTACAGATTTATCTTGTATATTGTATATCCAGTTCAGGACGTGACACTGCATATACTGGATTTCCACATTCCAGACATTTATGTTATGAACTTTGACACCAACATTATATACTACACTTTTCTTCTTTCCACGATCAATTAGAAACCTGATGACAGTGGGTCTAAATTTCAAACAGAATAAACGGTTGCAATATCTTGTATGTACATGCGTGTGTGTGTGTGTGTGTGTGTGTGTGTGTGTGTGTGTGTGTGCGGTGTATTTTTTCAAGTCGTAGATGTTTTTGTGAAAAACACGCGGTCTAGTTCCAGGCATTGTTATGCTTCTTGTCCACTGGGCAGATATGTAAAATGACCATCATACCTAAGGATGGACATTTTGAGACTTCTGTGATTATTTTTGACTTACTGTTCCAGATTTCATTTTTTTAATTTATGAATGCATATACATCTATTCATATGCCCAGCAGATAAGAGTGTTTAGGCCAGCTCTCCTACCCAATTAAAGTTGAAGTCTCACTTTTGTTTTCTAGACATTTTGATATTTATCCCAGACATCCACTATCATCAGATGTGTATGCCATGCATTTTAAAGTCATGAAACTATTTCAGTTGTATGTTCTTTTATACTTGCCCTCCAGGGAGTCCTATTAAAATGGCCAGTGCTATTGCAATCACAAGGACTGCATTTTAGTGAGATTAAAAATGTGAAATGAGGAATATATACTAACTCCAAGACTGTGGTCTCTTTCAAAATTCTGATTACTCTGAAGTAGTGTGTTCTCATAATTAAGTATTAGACATAGCAGAGATGTGGGGACCCCCCCCCCCCCACACACACACATCTTGAGTGCAACAGGGTGGAGCCACCAGCAAAAATGCTTAATGGCACTGCACTAAGTTTTGAGAGTCTCTTCATTTTTCCTATTCGTATTTATTTTTTGTAGTTGCCAGTCTTGCATTTCTGATGGGGAACCACCAGTATATATTTATAGCCAGAAACTGAGCTGACATTGTATCATTTTGAAAGTAATACAGGGTAATGATAAACCTGTACTGACTCTTGTGAATTTAGTTAACTTGGTGATATTCCGAATTACACTTTCAGCATAATCAAATTCCCAATAATCTTTGATTGCACATAATAGCATTTACCATGTAGTTATGTTTTGCATGTAATGGTTTTATGACTAGAAATCAGCTATGCAAAGCTGCAAAATGATTTTAAGCATTCATGTTTCTTTTGGTGTCTACAGGTCCAGACTGGTTTTGGACGAGTAGGAAGCCATTACTGGGGCTTCCAGAGCCACGATATCATGCCTGACATTGTTACAATGGCAAAAGGCATTGGAAATGGTTTCCCAATGGGTGCCGTTATTACGACTCCTGGTGAGTAGTATAGTGATCATCTGTTACTGATAGGTCCAAGTGGAGAAAGTGGAAGACATATTTTAAGTCTTGATAATAATGTGGGAGTTAAAACTGTTGATCAGAAAGCCAAGTTTAATTGTATTGTCCCCTTTTTGGCCAATTCAGAAAGATAAGTAGCTTTAGATTCCTGAAAAATACATATTTCACTAGATTTGCAGGTCTGCATGAAATAAAACATTAAAATAATTTAACTTCACATTTAGGGTGCCCTGAGTGGTACCTTTTCTCTACTGCACTAAATCTAAAGATGGAAAGGTTTTGCTGTCCTCCACTAGAATCATATTTCAATCACTCGAGTAGAGCTCTTCTTGTATTTGAATCATTTGTGATATTGCCATTACCACGGTTGGTAAAAAGTAAGATTTGCTGCTCATAAAACTAAGCTAAAGCTATTTCGTCCTTTTAATGATTTAACCAACTTCAAGTGTATAAAAATAGAACTGGTGCAGGTCCTGGTAGAAGGGATCTTTACAGAAAGCAAGGACACTAGTCGAGTGGGGCAGGGGATATGTCTTGGATCCAGGCCTCACAAGAGACTAGTGATGTACAAGTCAAGAAGTGTGTTACTAACCACACTAGAATATGTTCTGTCATTTCTGAAGTGAAGATGAGGTGAGGAACAACAAGAATTAAAATTACATTAAGATTTATGAAAAGTAGATCGAGGATTGCCTGATAAAACAGCAATACAAAAGATGAAAGAAAATGCTACTTGTGGAATAAAAAACTGTGAGAATGCTGAATAAGGAGTTAAGAAGACAAAGTTCATTAGTGGAAGGAAGAAATATTAATGAAGAGTTGACTGGAGCTGAAAGGAAAATATGGCAGTTTTTATAAGAGGGAAAGAATAAACAAATGGGTCTACGAAGAGACCAGCAGAAAGATATTGAGGGATGTATGGAAGGCATAGGAATAGACTGAGAAATAGTTGGCCGGGGGTTGCATATTGTTGAAGTCTGTTTGGTTCTGGATTGTGTCAAAGGTTGTTTACTAAGGTTATGGAAGGACTGAGCCAAGAGTTTGGATGGAGGGGGATAACAAGTTATTAGAAAGTTACAGAGTAGGAAGAGCAACTGAACAATAGTATTCACCTCTGTTTACACCAGAATAAGACTTTAGGATATAAATATGGTGTACAGGAATAGGTATGAAGAGAGAGAGCATGTGCTGGGCTGGTGGGCAATGGGGGAGGTTAACTCCGAGTGCTGAAGAGTGTTAAGGCAACAGGACAGCATTGGCTGACATTATGTATTTGAAATGTTCTTGGATGGCATTAGTAAAGATATGCATCCTCTCCTTGGACTCCACAGATGTGCCACAGGACTCCACAGTGACAATGTTCATGTTGTTATTATTGTACAATACTCAGAAATAAGACGGGTATTTTTTAGTGAGTCTCACTTCCCATGTAAAAGGGATTGGTGTGAGACTTGACTTCATAAGGAATATAGAAAAATGAGTAACAGATGAGAAGCAAACTGTACAAATTAAGGAAGTGATTTATATCATGGTTAGCAAAATGTCACTGGGTACTGTAGGTGTCAGTGTAAAGACTGATTGTGCTTAGCACATTTGTATCCCTTATGCCCTGGAGGTAGATATACTTAGCCTACATTCCTCTTACACTTCTCTCCACACCTTTTAACTAGTATGTTTACTAATTAAGTAACATATCACATTTGAATGTTGGTAATGAGGGGTTTACCCATGGCTGATACCAAATGACTAAACACAATTAGTAATTTGAAACCTGCATTACCCAGACCTTAATGTGATATGTTACTATTATACAATGTCATTATTTAAAAATAATAATGCTCTTTCCTTTTTTAAAATTGTTGCAGTGTGCAGCACACCAACCAAATATACGCAGTCAAACAGATAGTGGAGAGGAAAACTGGAGATCAGGAAAGAATCCAGCTGAGCATTCCTAACCTTTGGAGAAAGTATATGAAAGCTGATTTGAGTAATACTGTAATGGTTCAAAGGGTGGAAAACATTTGGTGGAATTGGTGCAGACTATGTACAACACCACAGTGACACAAATATGAACAGTGTTTAGTCACACAATGGGCTTCCAAATGGCAGTGTGTGTGTGTACATCAGTGCACAGCTCTGAGCCCACTGCTGTTCAGACTGGTGATGGACTACTTTAGGGAAGGCTGGGATGGAAATTAGTACAGACAAGGCAGTTGTCATGGCAGCAAATGGGGGAAATCCCAAGCTGAAAATGAAGAGAGAAGAAAAATTAGTGGAACAGGGAAACAGCTTCAGGTATCTGGGTGGGGTGGATGAGGAGAAGGGAAGTCTGAATGAGAAGGTCAAAGCTATAATTGGAGTGGTTGCAGCAAAATGGCACAGAGTGTCAGGAGTAGTGTATGACAGAAGAATGCCAAAGAAGCTGAAAAGTAAGGTTTACAAAACAATGGTAGAACCAATACTACTGTATTGTACAGAATACCTGGGCAGTAAAGGCAGAGCAGTTCAGGAAGGTAGAGGTGATTGAGATGAAGTCATTGAGCAGGGTGGTAGAATGCACACTGTGGGACAGTCGTAGAAATGAGGACATCAGAGCAGAAACCAAAGTAGCTTAAATTGCAGGAAAGGTCAAAGAAAACAGATTACGGTGGTTTAGACACGTGCAGAAAAGCAGAAGATAATCTGGTGAGGAAGATTTGAAACAGACAGCAAGAGACAGGAAGAATGCAAAAGGAAATAAGGACATCCAGCAAAGAGGTGCAACAATTGTGTGAGAGAAGACCTCTGATATACAAGCATGAGTGTGGAAGAAGGTAGGAGAGCAGCATTAAATAGAGAGAGATGGTGACAGCTGACACAACACCATGACCCAATGTAATAAATGAGGAAAAAGGGAGCTGATGATGATGATAGATAAGATGCATGCAGTGAACATGGCTTAGTCGCTTTAGTTTTATATACATATCAAGCATATTTTAACTAGAGGAGAAGTTGTTAATGATAGTAAAAACTTGAAGGAATTTATTTGGGAAGGGAAGAGGTCAACAGTTAAATGGAGAGTTGATTTTCCTCTTAGAATAATGCACTTTAAGATTACCTGATTTGAAAGGACACCTTAGAGATAAGCAGTTAAGGGTCCTATTTATAACACAAGCAAAAGGTTATAAATCAAAGCGGAAAGGGAAAATTAAGAAACGGAGAGGGAACTCGAGAAATAAGTACAGAATATGATTTTTGGATGCAAGTCCTTAAGGATAATAACAAATATACAGAATATTATATTTATAAAGTAGCAGAAAATATTCTAAGAACTAAGCCAACACAAGAATCGAGACATGAGATTTTTTCCAGTAGAGATGACTGCAAGTAGGAGTATGGGCTTCAGCTCCCTGCACCACCTTAGTAATGGGTGACAACCCTAACCCTATCACTACCCCTAACTCTACACCTTAACATCATTAAAATTTTCCCGTAACACTGAAACTGCAAAAGACAGACTCAGACACACAAACAACACTACATCTGCCCCCTAACCCACCTAACCCTTACCCTTACCTAAAATACAAATCTCACACATAAATACACAACACCCAACCTTCACTCATCCCTGACCCTAACCCAAACTCACATACACATGCTGTCACCCCTGAACCCAACTTACTTGTATCGACATTCCATACCATTGACATATCATTCAGCCATCTGTACTGTCGACATTAAATCACGTCCATGCATTTGTTGAATATATTCAGTAAAATGCAGGGGAACCACTTACACATACACACACACACACACACACATATATAATATATATATATATATATATATATATATATATATATATATATATATATATATATATATATATATATATGTGTGTGTGTGTGTGTGTGTGTGTATAGGTATATGTATTGTTATATATATATATAGGTATAGGGCAGCTGGCCGAATGGTTAACCACACTGTCACCAAGAATATCAGTATTACAGTGTCAACTAAACAAACACTGACATGTTCTATGTATGGTCCATGGATTACCCTGGAGCAGAGTAAACCAAATACAAGTGTTTTAGCAGGGGGCAAGCCCCCTACACCCCTCAGACCCCCTGATTCATAGGTAGGTACTAGGCTGTTGGCCCTAGGGCCTATATAAGCCTAGCCAAATGGTACCCTGGCTTTTGCCACCCAAGAAAATTATTTTCATGTGCCCCTGTCAAGCAGAGCCACAGAAGTGATCCCCAGGTTGAATTTCCTATCTCCCATCCAATCATCAAGATTTTTCTTGAAGAGTGCTAATGAGTGTTGAAGAAGGTAGGAGAGCAGCATTAAATAGAGAGAGATGGTGACAGCTGACACAACACCCTCACCCAATGTAATAAATGAGGAAAAGGGGAGCTGATGATGATGATGGATAATAAGATAATATTGCAATGAATGTTTATCACCTTGATTATAACATAGCTCCTTTATGGGATACCATTTTTTTATTGCACATTTATATTTCTTGAGAGTTGCTCACCCTTTAAAAGAAGCTGCTTTCATCTTTTGAGTCTAACAAGAAGTTAAATAAAAATTGATTACTGAAAGAGTATATCATTATATATTTGCATATGTATTTTTTAAGATTTAATAATGCCTTGCATTTTTTAAATTCAGGACTGGTGTCTTGAACACTGGCAAATGCAAAAATATTCTGTACTTTGACAGAAGAAATAACCAAAGAATTGATTCTCCTTTTGTACCCTAGAAATCGCCGGGAATATAACTCAAGCCTTGCACTTCAACACATTTGGTGGAAACCCTGTTGCCTGTGCTGTTGGGTCAGCTGTGCTGGATGTAAGGATTTGCTTCTCATGTTTGGTACATTGTTTGTCCTCTTGGCACACCAC
>NC_056725.1:1923761000-1923816000 GCF_019279795.1 Protopterus annectens
CTTTCGCACAAGTATGCCCAGCTAAATCTGTTTCGGTGATGTTGCCATTCGGCGAACTGTATAGATACCATATAAATATATATATATATATATATATATATATATATATATATATATATATATATATATATATCCAGGGTCCATTTTTTTCTAATATCTTATGAACTAATCTCTAAAGGTGTGATGGCCAATTTAACTCTATTATTCTATTATTGAATGTATGCTGTGGTGGTACGGTGGTAGCATTGTTACCTCACAGCAAGAGGTCCTCCCGTTCGACTCTCGGTGTGGCTTGGGAGTGCCTTCTGTGTGGAGTCTGCATGTCGTCCCCGCGGTTGGGTAGCATTCGAAAGACATGCGTGCGAAAATGGGCGTGCCTTCGTTGAAGATTGGGTGTTGAGCTGGCACCTCCGTGTTTCGTAAAAATCTACTGCCAATCATTAGTGGACCAGAGTTCCGCTGTGGCGACCCCTTACCGAGAAAAAGCCGAAAGACAAACAACAACATTCTATTATTGAATGTACAAAAATTAATTTCCCTAGTTTAGCCACACACTTTTCTTACTTGCTAACAGTAGACTAGTATTTACTTTAAAGTGCAAAGTATCAAGAGTAATCTAAAGAATGTATCACAAATGCATATGTGATTGTACATCAGTATTCAAAAATAACATACTGATAACTTATTCCATGCGGTGTTGGTAAGACAGAAGAAAATCAGTCTGACTACAACAGTCATTAAGACTTCTATCAGTATGATTGCTGCTTTTTATTATAGTTAAGAGCTGAAGTTATTAGAACTGAGCAAAACTAATATTTTTGACATCACAGTCTTGTTGCGTAATTTTCAGACTTTTGAGTGCCTTTATTAATACCTACATGTCATTTAAACAGCATCTAATTTGGCTGTATAATACTTAAATTCAGCAAACTGAGAATGTGGTAAATATATTCCACCTGATGATTTAAATGCAAAGGGCAGGTATTAATAGAAATAGAAATAATTTGCAAAGGGATGACATTCCAACTTGTGTTGTCTAAAAATTCACTCAAGGGAGAGCCATACATACAGCAAAGTCAAAAGGCTTGCAAGAGTGATCTCCAAGTATTGAAATGCAGCAAAAGGGTATTGTACAAGAACAAAAGTTTTATTTTATTTATATTTAACAATGGTTAATCGGTTATCCAGTTGGACCATTTTCAAGATTACAAAGAAACCGCAAAAAGAGTTTTAAAGAAAAAAATCAGTACAAACAGGATTCACTAAAGCATGCAAAAAATAAACATTTGTATAAAAAAAACTACATATATAAACAAATTGTAAAAATATTTCCCTTAATTAAACTATCACCCTCACTGTATCAAAGGTAAACTACCTGCGTTAGATTCATCACATTTTAAAGTAACATCCTACCATCCGTTGATATTATATGTTACAATATTTACAGTAAAAATGCAACTGGGTGCTGAGGTGTCCACAGCTCACGAGAGAAGTAAGAAAATGAATAATACCAGAGTTAATTTATAGCACAGTAAAAATAAAAAATGTAATGTGTCAACAGCCTTTACCCTGCCTTGTAAGTAAGGCTTAATCACTTGTTCACTGACATTCCGGTTTATGCAAGAAAGCTCTTTAGCTTGTTCTGCAGCTTCTGGTCCATCACATACTAACAAAACAAACTATTGTTGGATAGAAACTTATCACCCGGAGATCACAGATATCAATCTGAACTTTTTCCTAGCTAGACTTCGTGTATTATACCTTGCCTAAAGATAGACTGAATGTATGTCTACCTTAGATGGGTCTCTTCTCACTAATTCTTGCTAAAGAATGAAAGTTGGAGAGGCCAAAAAACAGGGGATGAATTTCCATGATTGCCTGTACCAAACAAGAGCTTTTATAAGGAGGCCAACCAACACATTCTTGAATTTAATGTAGTGGTGAAGGTTGTCTATGAGAGGAAACTTTTGAACAAAACTTGTGAACACAACTCGCAGTAACAAGATAAGATTAGGGTCCCAGCCATAGGAAGTAATGCCACTTCAGACTCTTTCTGTAGTATATCACATTAATGATTCAAAAGAAAAATTCCTGTTTCCTGTGGTAACCAATATGTTCATATCCTTGTTAAAGAGCACGGGTAAATTTTTCACCATATAAGACAGGAAAACTTAACTTCAAACACATTGTAGCTATATGCTTATGAATACATTTAGGTAATAAAAGGAATTTTTTTCAGACTCCATAGAAAAAACCATACTTTTAAAATTAAAGCCAAACTCAGAAGTCTGAAATAAACACAAGATGATGTCCTACTTCAGTCAGCATATCCTGTTTTAATGGGGTTTATATCACATCGTTGAATGCTCTAAATGTCGAACACCACTTTGTTGAACCCTATTTGTCAAAACTTCATCCGTTGAAAGATAATTTCAGAGAAACTGTAAAAGTTGGCCAACCTACCGACCACAACAATAACAGCATTTTTAAAATCCACCCTGGGGAGGAGCTGCACCCCTCATATGTCCCCAACTAAATATACCAACTCTGAAATCACACTACAGTGGGGAAAAGGGCAAATTCCCGATAATGACCCACTAGTTACTTACTGTAGAAAGAAGTTCACTGAAACTATCATTTGACAGATGAAGACTGACAAATAGGGTTCGACCTAGGCGTTTGACGATTACTGAGTTTGACTAACTGAAGTAGACCACTTTTAATGCACTGACATCATGTTGGGTGAGGGCTGTAATTTTAGGCACTTACATAATTTGTAAACAGCTGTAAGCATTTAATCAATCACCAAGCTGTTATTTGCATAAACAGAAAAAACTTTTATTGTTGCTGTTGACAAATGAGTAGCCCCCTCCACCCCCATACACACACATACACACACGCATATTTCTACACCAAATTAAAAAATTTAAAAAATGGGGCGCTGGGACTTCCAACCATTCATGGCAATCATCACTAGTGTCCTTTAGCGCCATAAAATAAACCATTAAGATGCGGGAAAAGTTGCTGAACCAATTCATATGTAGGTACATAGTTTATAGCTATAGCCTGTGTTTTGTCTTCCTTAATTTTATATCCTGAAAAAAAAAAAGAAATAGAAATGTCTCAGTATATTCCACAGCACTGAGATGTCCTTTTCTGGTTCCACAAGGTACAAAATAATATCATCTGCAAACAAAGCCACCTTTTCTTGACTACCATACCAGTTATATCCTTGAATTTCTGTGTCCCTTATTTTAATGGCTCTAACAAAGGGGAAATAGGACACCCCTACCTGGTTCCTCTGTTCAGACACAATTTATCAGACATGAGCACCCCCCCCCCCACTCCTCTGATTCCTCATATAGCCTCCTAATTAACCTTATTATTGTATCAGTAAATACAATTGCTTCCATTGACCTACTCATAAAATCACACATTACTCTGTCGAATGCTTTCTCTGCATCAACACTCAACAACAGCTGTATTTTATTACTTTGTTTCCTTCTGGATCGTCAATGTTCTATTAATGTCATCAAATGTTTTTCTTCCCTCTACAAAACCACATTGATCCATATCTATAAATTTTGATATCACTTTTGCCATTCTTTTAGCATTATAGACATAAACACTTTATAATTATAGTTTAAAATTCAAACAGGCCTATATGAGGTTGGATCAGATGGGTCTTTACCGTTAGGTATTATCGACCAAAGAAACAAGCGTTCAAGACAACAGCAAAGTACAGAAAGTCAGCGAAACTGAAACGCCAAATGTACACTGTCTACTCACATCAATGATCTGTCCAACAACCAAAGATGCCTCAATATATTAAAACTGATTTATTACAAAAAGAGTTAAGCGCTTTCACCCACAACCCATGGGCTTCATCAGAACTAACATCTAACTGTTCTAAAACATTTAAATATACAACATTGGCGCCAAAATCACTTCGGCTTCTAAAAGCTATAGTACATAATTTCTCTACTTTTTGTAACCATAAAAAACATTTATAATGTAAACAAGATGCAAGTATGAATACTTCTAATCAGCATCATGCTATTTAAAATAAATACATTCATAACTGTACATTCACTATAATTAATCCAAGAGGTGGTAACATTAAAAATATTTTAGCTTACAGGGAACTGTGGTGGCAGTTATTAACAGATGCCACAACACCACCAGGTTTAAATGACTGCACCTCTGTAAAATCTATATTAGAATTAAGGAAGTGATATGCTTTTCATTGGTTATTTTTTCATATTTTTATAGTAAATGTACAGTTATGAATGTATTTATTTTAAATAGCATGATGCTGATTAGAAGTATTCATACTTGCATCTTGTTTACATTATAAATGTTTTTATGGTTACAAAAAGTAGGGAAATGATGTACTATAGCTTTTAGAAGCCAAAGTGATTTTGGCGCCAATGTTGTATATTTAAATGTTTTAGAACAGTTGGATGTTAGTTCTGATGAAGCCCACGGGTTGTGGGTGAAAGCGCTTATCTCTTTTTGTAATAAATCAGTTTTAATATATTGAGGCATCTTTGGTTGTTGGACAGATCATCGGTGTGAGTAGACAGCGTACATTTGGCGTTTCAGTTTCGCTGACTTTCTGTACTTTGCCGTTAGGTATTATAGACGCCACAGCTTTTTTACAGGATGTTGGTGCTTCCCCCCCTTTTAAAATATTGTTAAACAAAACCTTCTAGATCATTATCACTTTCTTCCCTCCTAGCTTCTAAAAGTCCACCAGAATACCACCTATTCCTGGAGACATTCCTGCAGATTGGTTATACATCATTTTTTTTTTATCTCATCTCCTCTTATCTTAACTGTTAATTGTTGAACCTCCTCTACCTCTAACCATAGCATATGTAAGTCTTCCATAAATATTTCCATTTGTGCTTTTTCTTGATTTCTCCACTTCTCTGCTTTATACAAATTTTCATAAAATAAAGTATCAGAAAGTATACTAAGAATTCAGCCAACTCAAGAATGGAGATAGGAGGTTCTGCCGATATGGATGGCTGAAGTTAGAGGTACAGAGACTAGACAAGCAGGGCTAGAATTTACTGGAGAAAGATGGCAAAGGAACCAAGTTATAGGGAACAATTAGAGAAGGAAAGGAAATAAAAAGGGAGAAGACCAAGAAGATATTTGGATTACAGGCTAGTGATTGCCTTCCTATCAGGGATTGATGTCAGAGTATAGACAAGGAAAGGGGATAGGGGATCCTAAATCAAAGACCTGTACTGGTTGAGTTTTTAACTGAATCTAGAACAGAAGCTGCTGTTAAAAAGGGATACATAGTAGGGCATATAAAATATTGCACAATAACTATAGGAATCAATCAGACGAGGTCAGAATAGATTTGGAAGAGAGATATGAAAGTCACCATGAAACAGTGGGAAGACATATGTGTGGATCCCAAATATGCAACAAATCTAGAAGTTTTAGGATTTTTGCTTGGAAGTGTCTGCATAGATACTTTTATACCCAAAGTGGACTCCAAAGAATTTTTCCTCAGTTAGATGGCAAATGCTGGAGGTGTGATGGGGAAGAAAGGTAATTTGGAACATATGTTTTGGGAATACAATAAGTTGGCAGACTTTAAACATTCCCTACAGAGTACTCTGTCAGGAATACTGAGTGTAACTAAGGAAATAATTTTTTCAGATGAGATACGGGATCTGAATTCCCTCGACATAGTAAGGGCTTGTTAAGTTTAATTCTGTGGCCAACAAAAAAGCAATTACTAGAAAATCAAAATCAAAATCTAAACCAACTATGTTTGAAGTAGTGAATATAGTAACAACAATAAAAAAATAGGGAGTAGGATCTTTAGAAAAGGATAGGAGTAAATCACATAGAAAAAATTGAAATTGTGGGAAAAATTCATGCAGGGAAATGTTTTGAAGGAGGAGTGAGGCTTAAGAGAAGTCAGGAAATGAATAATTTCTGTAATGTTGCTTAGCTTATATGATATATAACAATAAATATGAATTATAATGTTTGTAAATGTGAACTTGTTAATATGATTTAATTGCTTTGATGTAAATGTAACTTTGCCTATGTCACATGAGATTATTCAATAAAGGTATTTAAAAAAAGATGCAGGAAACATACCTTCTGCATACCTTCCCAGAGAATAAAATATCAGCTGTTTAAACTGGCCTTTCATGTTCAATAGGAATTTTAAAAGTATATTTTCTCCATTAAAATAACTTCCTTTTATTAACTAAACAGAATCACAAGGGTCGATATATGAAGTGCTTTTAAAGATAATGTTCTCTGCTTCATAGAGTGAAACCTTTACACTTGATCTTTACTACTACTGGCTAAGTGTGTGCGTGATAATGTGCTCACTGGAATTGCAACATGAATGTAACAAAATTAATCAAGGATCAGTCGATATTATACTGCAGTTTCATTTTTAAAGCATTTATTATTCAAAGCACTTAGTGTTGCTCTATTTATTTCCTTATTCTATCAGTTTTCTTTTTCGTTTCAAATTATTAATTTATCATTGTTAATCAAGTGGATTTAAATGGCAGAGTACAATACTTAATTAGCTAATGTGCTGTATTTCAGTGGCATTGCCCTAAGAGTCTTTGAAACGGTTCATGACTTTTTTCCATCTCTTTCCTGGCTATTCTGTTGGTTTTCATGTTAGAAGAAACTTTGTTTAAACAGTACCGGTGAAAATGTATGTGGATATCATAATTATGATAAATGTCTACTTTTGTTATTGCAGTGCCAGCAGATGAAACAGTTAGTCACTTAACCACAGTCCTTTCAATACAGGAATGCTGTACTTTACAGTCATATTTATCAAACTAGAGAACAGTGTCAGCTTTCAGCTAAAGCTGAGTAAATTACATTGAAAAGTATACAGAAAATGTTTAGAAGCTCATGCCCCCTAAATCAACAGGCAATGTGTAATCAGTTCATTTTTTTGTCAACCCATCTACCTAGTCCCACTTCTAGTATTAACTATACTTTCTGAAATTCATGCCCCCCCCCCCTTAATCAGGTGTTAGAAGAATATTAATATGACAGCTAATATGTTGCTAAATATTGAAATTATCCATTTATGAACACAAGCAGTTGATGAAAGTATGTTTTAAATGGCACTGGAATTAAACACAGTTCACTGATACGGATGTCTCATTGCATTGCCTCTTCCTCTGACCATGTTTGAACCATTACAACAGCATTCATTTCATCTACACTTTTGACCTTTTTTTTTCTGTTTATCATCAGTTGTATATGCATCTCTCTCATGCGTCTTCCAACTGAAACTATCTATAGAATGCATTTTTTGCACACGTTGCTCTTTCTGTTAGTTAAATCAGGAAATTCCCCTTGACTAGTTACTTTTAATTATCTTATTGTCCCTTTGTCTTTTACATTTTTTTGTGAAATTTTCCTGGCAGTGCCTGACTATTTCCAGGAAATGATGCAGTACACTGTAAGTCTTGTACTGTTTTAACTTTCTTTTTTGTTTAGCATCGGTGCAGGTAGAAGGGTTCACTGGAACGGGTCTATATTATAACATTGAATTTTATAAAGTTCGAATGTTATAATATCGAACCAGTTTTGTCGAACGCTGAAAACAGCAAAGGTGCAGGACACCGAATTCTTTCCCAGTGAAGGAATTCGGTGGGCCGTTGCTGTGGCTTCGCTGTTTTCAGCGTTCGATATATTGGAGCATTATGGGTCAGGTTCAGGTAAGTGTGGGATTGTGTGTAGGTTAGGGGGTGGGTTAGGTGAGTTAGGGTTAGGGAGCGGGTCAGGTAAGTGTGCGGTTGTGTGTGGGTTAGGGTTAGGGGGCGAGTTAGGTGAGTTAGGGCTAGGGCACGGGTTAGGTGAGTGTGCTATAGTGACGGACCTTAGGGTTAGGTTCGGGTTAAGGTAAGTGGATAGCTAGTAGTGTATGTGAAGTTTAGTTTAGGTGAAGGATTTTAAGTGTATGTGTGTGGATTGCTGTTTTTTGTGTGTGTTTGTGTTGTGTGTATGTTTCTCGGAATAGCGATTTTTTTTTTCCATTCTGACTGTTCGATGTTTGCGGATTTCGGTGTTTAGGGTTCGATATTATAACATTCGATCTTTGTAGATTTCGATGTTATAATATAGACCCCACTGGAACTAGTATGCTGGTGTTCAGCCTATGAAATTAATACTCATTGTCTAGTTGGGCATGATAGCTCTGCCGTTCATAAAACTAGCATATGAGATATTATCACACGTTACTACAGCAGAAAGCCAAGCTGACATGTTAGAGTTCTCTAAGATTGCAGATGTTTAATTAACAGATTTATTTAATTTCAGGGATCTTTACAGGAAGCAGTTAAGATAAATAATCCACAGTTTCAGCCTAATTTGCTGTTCATTTGTGCATTAAGTTGTTTTACATAGCAGAAACCTAGCTGCTTGCAGAGGGCATTATCATCCTTTTTAGTTGCCTAAATCTGACTTTCTGATTTACCTGCAAAAATACAAAACTGATATAAATGCTCCCAGTGAGTGGAAGTAGTTTGGAATTCTTCCTGTCATAATCTGTTAGTAGATGTACTGGTGTCACTTCTAGTTATCATTTTATTCTGTTTACTGCATAAGCTGGCCTTTAATAAATCTCTTCCTCTATAGTTCTTATCACCACTGTTTCACTACAGTAATTAATTCATTCATTTATTCTTCTTTTCATTCATTCAGGGTTGTGGGAGATCTTGAGTGGCCCCCACATTTACTGGACAGGTGACAGGAAACTAATCCCAGTTAAGAAGTCAGTCTGTTGTGAGATAAGTACACACCGAAGGAGTGATAAGAGACCTGGAGACACAGGTTGACAACAACATCTCCTTTGACAACCACGTTGCCACTGTGGTCAGAAAGTCCTATGTGGCATATCTTATCACAAAAGGTTTCTCATCCAGGAAGAAAGAGGTCATAGTCCCTCTTTAGTCATCCCTCATTAAACCTATTATAGAATATAATGCCCCATTTGGTATATACCTCACTAGACATCTACAACAACTGGAAAGGCCACAAAAATAGCTAACTAAGAGGATCTTAGGCCTTAAACACATGCCCTATACGGACAGACTAAAAACACTCCAGCTATACTCTTTCTCTTATCGCCTACTTAGAGGCGATCTCTGCTTGACCTACAAAGCCATGTCTGACCCAGAGCTGTTAGATATACTTCATCTAAAGAAATCCCAATCCCTCCGCCACACATTCCAGGGACCTAAACCTCATTACCACTATAAACAGAACATGCTGGAGGGACAGGTTCATAACTCAGCAACTTCCCATACTCTGGAACAAACTCCACATTCATGTCAAGCACAGCACTTCACTGGCCCTCCTCAAGAGAAATCTTGATGAGCAGATGGGTATCTGAGAGATCACTTCAATGGCCCTGCTTGACAGGGGCATGGGAAACTAACTTTGGGCAGCAGCTTACCCCTGGTATCTCCTCAGTAGCCTTGCTTGACATGGGCACTGGGAACTAACTTCAGGCGGCATGCTGCCAGGGAATTTCTCAGGCTAGGCTTGTAAAGGCTCCAGGGCCATTAGCCTAGTACACACCTATGAACCTATGAACAGAGATACATATATTCACAACACACAGCACACAAAGCTATTGACATTTTGGAGTTCACTGATTTACCTACAGCATGTCTTTGAGATGTGGGAAGAAACTGAAGTACCAGGCAAAGCACACATGCAGACACCACACAAAAGGCACTCCAGCTGAGGGATGAACTGGAAGGTCAACCACTGTGAGGTATCAATGCTGACCACTAAGGCATTATGTACAGTAATGGTGCTTTCATACTTCTCTGACTCTGATCATTAAAAATCATAGTATTGGTCTTTAAAATCATATCAGAGTGCCTAAAAGTGGAGCACTCTTCATATTTATGTGGAATACAAGGTAATAGTTGGTGAAAAGGAGACTTTGCATAGCCTTATTTTAATTTTTAATAGTGTATGTATCATTGAGCAGGTCTATCTTTATGTAGAAAATCAGTAAATCATTTAGCAGTAAAATAAAATCTAAGACTATAAGTCATAGCAGTTGAGAGGTATGCCTTAGTATCAGAACTGCACTGGGGCCAGAAAATGTCATGGAGAAATCTGTAAGGGAAGACTGGTAGCATTTCTAGAGCTCAGTAATCTCCAGGACAGTGGCCACCATTAATCCTCAGCCAGAAGCAGCTCTTTATCATACTTGATGTAGTTTTATGACTGGGTTATAGGCGGACTTGACAGGACATAGTGTGACTAGATTTTAGCAAGGCTTTGATTCACACAATGAAGGCTGATAGGAAAACTAGAGGAATGGGGGGTAGGACCAAGAGTGAGTAACTACATAGCTGCATGGTTGAATGGTGGGAAAGAGTGGGTTTTAGAGAGAGAGATTGTGTGTGTGTGTGTGTGTGTGTGTGTGTGTGTGTGTGTGTGTGTGTGTGTGTGTGTGTGTGTGTGTGTGTGTGTGTGTGTGTGTGCACATGCCTGCATGTGTGTGAAGTGACTAGTGACATACCATAGAGGTCAGCCCTGGATCCTGTATTGTTCATCATGTTTGCCTCAGATACACCTAAGGGATATAAATCTGGATCACACACTTTGCTATTGACACAAAGATAAGTGCAGAAGTTAAGGATGAGAGGAAGGGGTTAGAGAAGGATTTGAATTGGCTGCACATTTATTTATTTATTTAACATTTGTTTACAGTGAAAGTCCAACTGGGACAGAGCCCATTTTCAGCGGAGGCACAGAAAGAAATGCTCCAGATGCATGTCTTTGGAATATGGGAGGAAAGTGGAGCACCTAGAGGACCCCAAACAAATGCAGGGAGCACATGCAGACTCCGTAGAGAAGGCACCCCAGCCGAGAATTGAACCAGAGAGCTTCTAGCTGTGAGGCAACATTGCTTACTGCTGCACCACTGTGCCACATCTGGACAGAAAGGTAACAGTTAAGTGCTGACAAATACAAAGTACTGCACTTTTACAGTTACTAAGTCTGACTTCATAGTTTCTATAAGATATGTCCTTGTCCCTCCAAATATAGCACTGTGTAAAAGAATTCCATTTGGAACTATTCCCTGCAGAATGTCCAACCTTTGGTTGTTTCATTTCATACACAGTCACCTTTTTCATAGACTCTTCTTTGGCATCTGGACAGGGCCATTTAACAGTTCTGCCCTAAAGGGAAGCCTGAGTATTGCTTCTTTCAGTAATTGACTGGTGGTCTCTTCCTAATACTTCAAATCTTCAAATCTATACTTCAGATCTACACACCTAACCAGGCTCTCTGCTCTGAAGACAAATAGCTTCTAACTCTATATAAACCAAATTAAATTGCCAGACAATGTCTATATTCCTACTCAGTGACCACACTATGCAACGCACTACCCTTATTAGAACTGCCTCTAATGTCAAGAAATTCAAGTTTAAACTAAAAGACTTCCTACTCAGGTCATGGCATCTGTCCCTGTTCCAAACCTAGCTGACTCCCACCCCTTTTACTCTAACCCAAGTTCAGTTACTTCACTTCTACTTCTTCCCCAGTTGCCTTCTTTCTTTTACCTTTATCTGAATTGTAACTATCTCCTCTACTAATTTTTCATCTTCCTTCTTATATCCCCTATTCTACTCAACCTAAACACCAACTCTCCTGTGCTGATGATCTAATCTCTTTCCTAATTCTTCCATTCCTTCCCACACTACCACCCTTCACCTTGCCTTTCCTATAGTTCAGACAACCTTTATCTACTACTTCTAATAACGAGATGATCTCTGTATCTACTCAATTAGCCTGACCTCTCTTTTTACTACCATCACACCTATCTATGTAATCTCACCATGATACAACTATGCCTCCTATAAAATTATCCTATCAACCTCAACTAAAGACAACCATAACGCGTTCTTTAGTTACATCCAGAACCTAAAAGGAAAGGCTCAGATTTGTGCCAAACTGGTAGTTAATGATACCACATATACTGAGCCTGTGGACATTGCTAACCTGTTAGCCAATAGGTTCTGTGAAAACTTCACTCCCCCTTCCCCACCACACTTACCCCAAAACATCCTTACCACCTGTCCTCTACCCTGTATCTCTAAAGAGCAGGTCAGGAATGCCCTCTCTATGGTCAAAAACACAGCATCCATGGGACCTGATAACATTCCAGGCTGTGTCTTAGATGGCTTCAAACAAGAATTAGCAATGCCATTGGGCAGTCTTTTCAATCATAGTCTAAGCACTGGCTTCATCCCAGCTGAATGGAAAAAGGACACCGTTATCCCCTTGCACAAAGATGGTGCTTCCACTGACCCTGGGAACTATAGACCTATTAGCCAAACTAACCTTATCTTCAAAGCCATGGAGAAACTCCTCACGGACCTTATCAACAAAGACATTGGTAACCTCCAAACACTTGACCCTACTCAATTAGGATTTGTCAAAGGGAGATTATGCCTGTTAAACCTGGTGGACTTCTTCAAGACAGTCACCAAGGCCCTTGATAAGGGGAAATCTGTGCACACAGTCTACTTAGCCATAGCCAAGGCTTTTGACGCTATCCCCCACTCAGGCATAATTGACAAACTCATCCAGCTTGGTATCAACCCATATATCATTAGATGGGTCGCTAACTGGCTCACCGATAGAACCCATATAATTAAAATAGGAGAATCCACCTCCAACATCAGACCTGTAACCAGTGGTGTTCCACAGGGATCAGTCCTGGGACAGCTACTGTTTAAAATCTATTTCTCCAAAGTGCAGGCTAAAATGAAAGGTCTGTGGCTGACAAAGTTTGCTAATGACTACAAATTAGGAGTGATCATAGAATTTCCAAATGATGTCAACATCCTACAATAGGGTCTTACACAAACAAATGACTGGTGCCAAAGTCATAGCCTTAAACTCAATGCAAAAAAAATATTATCATCCCTTTCAGTAAGAGTGATGTTCCTGCTAACTACCACATCAATAGCAATACCTTAAGTATGTGCACTCAGTGGTGAGAGACCTGGACACACAAGTTGACATCAACCTTACCTTTGCTCACCATGTCTCCACAGTGGTAAGAAGAGCATTCTCTAGTGCTCATCTCATACGGAAGGGCATTGCCTCCAGATAAAAAAAGAAGTTCTAACCTTCCTGTAGTCTTCCCTCATCAGACCAATAATTGTGTACAATACCCCTTTTGGTATGTACCTTTCCAAGCACCTGTACCAATTGGAGAGACCACAAAGGTTCCTCACAAGGAAAATTCAAGGTCTTCAGCATCTGTCCTATGAGGACCATCTGAAATCACCGTCACTTTATTCTGTTTCATACAGACTGCTCAGAGGCAATCTCTGCCTTGCATATAAGGTGATCTTTGACCCTGCTTTATTGGAAATGCTGCATATCTGTAAGTCAAATGGTACACAGATTACTCAATGTAATGGCTTTAACCTGATATGTAACATTAATAGAACCATCTGGATGGACAGATTTGTCTCCCAGAGGTTGCCAGCTTTGGAACAGACTCCCACTTCATGTCAAGCAGAGCAATTCAGTGGCCAGCATCAAATACAATCTGGATGATTAGATGGGTAACAGTAAGTTCACCCCAGGGGTTCCACCTATGTCCCTCTTGGACAGTGTGATAGGTGCTGATCGTGGAAATAAGGGTAAAACTTGGCTAGGCTTGTAAGGGCCCTAGGGTCATTAGCCTAGTAACCTCCTATGATCCTATGATCTATCAGGTTTTGTTAAACTTCCTGTATAAATGTATTGCCTGTAGCCATAACTGTTAATATTTTATGTGAAAAAAAACTTTAAGTACGTTAGATATGTTTAGACTTGTGAGTTTATCTTCCCTTGCATAAATGTTTGTATATGTTTTTTTTCTTTCTGGGTTTAGCTGCAATTTGACTTTTCTTTTGTTGTCAACAATGTAAAAGCTATATATTTGTTTCCTTCTTCTCTGTATTGGAACTTTTCCTCCCCGGACCTTCACTGAAAATGGGCATCTCGCCCAGTTGGACTTTCCTGATAACCAAATGTCAACTAAATAAATAATATGTCAGATTATGGCTTGGTGGCCACTATATGTCCCTGGACAACTGTATGGATTCCTTTGATTTCTTGAAGCCCAGGGATAACTATGCCTGATAGAAAACCTCATTGTAATACTAATGCACATGATTAGAGATGATATTTTTAGTGTTCTAAACTTCATTCTTCCTTTTAATTTATTTGTCAAAGGGTCTATATTATAAGATCGACGGTTGAAAACATCGAACAACATATGGTCGACACCATATGGTCAATGTCTTCAAACGTCGACCTTATAAAAAGACAAAATAAAAAAAAGAAAAAATTACCCTAATGGGTTTAAGTAGGGGGCAAGCCCCCCTGCACCCTCCACACCCCCCTCTACTTAAATATACCAACTCTGAGTCCGCACTACATTGCAGTAAATGGAAATTTCCCCTTACAGAGATTTCTGTTTACATGCTCGAGATTCTGAGCATTCGATATTCTCGTGCCGACAGTGTCAGATTTGACATTGTTGGCTTTCGAGAATATAATATAGAACTTTGTCAAATGCTTGAAAATCATTTTCCCTCACTTCTTTAGGTCCCTCTAGGACCTCTAACTCCTCGTAGTGGTCTAGACTAGCAACTTTTCCTTTTGTGGACTTTTAAACAGGCTTCTTGTTGACACAAAATCAATTTCCATTTCTTTTCCTTTACATACAAATATTTCAAGCACAGACAATACCCTTCTAGCCTGCCAGTATACCAAAATGGTCATCCCCATAATACTTTCTCAGAGAACCAATTAGTACATGTCTCTATCCTATATAATTAGTACATATCTCTATCCTATATAATTAGTACATCTCTGTCCTACATAATTAGTATATGTCTCTGTCATATATAATTAGTACATATTTCTGTCCTATATAATTAGTACATGTCTCTGTCCTATAGAATTAGTACATATCTCTATCCTATATAATTAGTACATATCTCTGTCCTATATAATTAGTACGTCTGTCCTATATAATTAGTACATATCTCTATCCTATATAATTAGTACATGTCTCTGTCCTATGTAATGAGTACATATCTCTGTCCTATATAATGAGTACATATCTCTGTCCTATAGAATTAGTACATATCTCTATCCTATATAATTAGTACATATCTCTGTCCTATATAATTAGTACGTCTGTCCTATATAATTAGTACATATCTCCATCCTATATAATTAGTATGTCTCTATCCTATATAATTAGTACATGTCTCTGTCCTATATAATTTCGTCTGTCCTAAATAATTAGTACATATCTCTATCCTATATAATTAGTACATATCTCTGTCCTATATAATTAGTACGTCTCTATCCTATATAATTAGTACATGTCTATGTCCTATATAATTAGTACATATCTCTATTATATATAATTAGTACGTCTCTGTCCTGCATAATTAGTATATGTCTCTGTCATATATAATTAGTACATATTTCTGTCCTATATAATTAGTGCATGTCTCTGCCCTGTATAATTAGTACATATCTCTATCCTATATAATTAGTACATGTCCCTGTCCTATATAATGAGTACATATCTCTGTCCTATATAATTAGTACATGTCTCTGTCCTATAGAATTAGTACGTATTTCTATCCTATATAATTAGTACATATCTCTGTCCTATATAATTAGTACATCTGTACTATATAATTAGTACATATCTCTATCCTATATAATTAGTACGTCTCTATCCTATATAATTAGTACATGTCTCTGTTCTGTATAATTAGTACATATCTCTATCCTATATAATTAGTACACGTCTCTGTCCTATATAATTAGTTTTTCTGTCCTATATAATTAGTACATATCTCTATCGTATATAATTAGTACATATCTCTGTCCTATATAATTAGTACGTCTCTATCCTATATAATTAGTACATATCTCTATCCTATATAATTAGTACATATTGCTTTCATATGTAATTAGTACATGGCTGTGTCCTATATAATTAGTACATATCTCTATCCTATATAATTAGTACATGTCTCTGTCCTTTATAATTAGTACATCTCTGTATCCTATATAATTAGTACATGTCTTTGTCCTATATAATTAGTACATCTGTCCTATATAATTAGTACATATCTCTATTCTATATAATTAGTACATATCTCTGTCCTATATAATTAGTACATATCTCTATCCTATATAATTAGTACATGTCTCTGTCTTATATAATTAGTACATATCTCTATCCTATATAATTAGTACGTCTCTGTCCTATATAATTAGTACATATCTCTATCTTATATAATTAGTACATGTCTCTGTCCTATATAATTAGTACATGTCTCTGTCCTATATAATTAGTACATATCTCTATCCTATATAATTAGTACATGTCTCTGTCCTATATAATTAGTACATGTCTGTATCCTATATAATTAGTGCATGTCTCTGTCCTATATAATTAGTACATGTCTGGATCCTATATAATTAGTACATGTCTCTGTCCTATATAATTAGTACATGTCTCTGTCCTATATAATTAGTACATATCTCTATCCTATATATAATTAGTACATGTCTCTGTCCTATATAATTAGTACATATCTCTATCCTATATAATTAGTACATGTCTCTATCCTATATAATTTGCAGTTTGTTTGATGCTTCTCTGCTACTCTTTGGCAAAACCCAAGTATTCTCGGAAGTAGCTGTTTCTAAATGCCCTAATATACCTGAATAAGGTCTCCTCATAAATATCTAAATGAGTCAACGAGCAAGTTCGATATTTTAATGGTTCATAATAACTTAAACTTTTATATCAATGGATGCCCTTGGTACATTTCCTCTGTATCATTTCTAATTTACTCATGATAGTTTTCTTATAATGTTTCCATATTATTGTTCTGTACTCTAGTTCAGGTCTAATGCAATGTACAAACAGTGCTGTGTCATTTCTGATTTCCTAGACTTTATAAATCTTTATACAGTATAAAGTTTTATCGCTATCATTAAACAATTGTCTGATATGTTCATAATCTTGATTATTTCGTTGTGCTTCCTTTATATGCAGATGTATTTGTTTCATTAGATTTTGGTGACCCTTTGTAATCACTTCCAGTAAAGCTTCCAGCGTTGAGATCTTCTTGAAGTCAATAAACTCTAATGGCTTCTGCTTTGCTGATACTCCTGGTATGGGTTTCTCTTCGCAGACATTGCAATAGCAAACTTTTATTCAGCAGCTTGGCAAAATTTTCATGCACTGACATCTAAACACTCGATCCCACACAGTTTGATTTAGTCAAGGGGAGGTCATGGCTGTTAAATTTGGTCGACTTCTTTGAGACTGTGACCAAAGCCATGGATGAGGGGAAGACAGTGCACACTGCCTACCTTCACCTGGCCAAAGCCCTTGATAGTATTTTCACTTGGTTATAATAGATAAACTCTCTTAACTATGCATCAATCCATATGTTACCAGATGGATAGCAAATTGGCTCACTGATAGAACCCACCTAGTCAAAATAGAGGAAGCCACCTCATGCAGTAGACCCATAATGAGCAGTGTACACCAGGGATCGGTTTTGGGGCCTCTATTGTGTGGGATATACTTTGCTGAAGTGCAGGCCAAAACCAGTGGGCTATGGCTGAGCAAGTTAGCAGATGACTGCAAGCTGGGCACTGTCATCAATTCCCCTAGTGATGTGGACATCCTCCAAGAGGGTCTCCCAAACAAATGACTCGTGCCAGAAATATGGCCTCAAACTGAATGCCAAAAAATGCATCATCATCCTCTTTGGGGAGAGTGACATCCCCATAAATTATCACATTAATAACACAGCCTTAAGCATGCAGTCAGTCGTGAGGTTCTTGGGCAGCCAGGTTGATACCAAACTGACCTTTGACTACCATATTGTCTCTATTGTGTGGAAAGTTTTCTACATGGCCCACCTCATTAGTAAGGGTATCTCATTCATGGACAAGGAGGTCATAACATCCCTGTATTCTTCCCTTATGTGACCCGTTATTGGGTGCAATGCGCCTTTCGATATATACTTCACAAGGGACATGCAACAGATGGAGAAACCACAGAGGTTCCTCACCAGGAGAATCCAGGGCCTTGAACATCTACCCTACACAGATAGGCTAAAAGCCCTGTCCCTCTACTCAGTCTCATACAGATTCCTCAGAGGTGACCTCTGTCTGGCATACAAAGCAATCTCAGACCCTTCCTTGATAGGACTGCTGCATATCCGCATGTCAAGCTCCACTCGAGTAACCCACACTTGCAACCTCAACCTGGTCTGTGACATCAATAGGACTTGTGGTGGGATAGATTTATGTCCCAGAGACTCCTCCTTCTGTGGAATAGACCCCCTCTCCATGTCAAGCAGAGTACCTCAGTAACCCTTTTTAAGTGCAACCTGGGTAACTGGATGGAGAACAGAAATGCACCCATAGGAGTCTACCTTTGTCCTTGCTGAACAGGGGCATTGGGTGCTGACTTGTCGGAACATAGTCTAAATTCTTGGCTAGGCTTGTAAGAGCCTCAGGGTCAATAGACTAGTAACTTCCTATGATCCTATGAATAATGCATTCATGTAACTGGCTCTTCTCCATTTACAAAGAATTTCCTAGCGTGTTCTTAAACTGACCTGAGCTAGTGTGTCCATGAGTACTGTCTCAACATAAGATTTTGTTTGTTAGAGAAAGTGTGCCTTGTTCTCAGGGTTTCTCACATGGATTTCGGGTTTATTGGGCTGCTCTGCTTGCTCTGTCACACACATATATTCATTTAAGAAAGGTAGGACTCTTGTCAGATATGATGTCCTTCATTGCACAGAGTCTGTAGCATGCCTCCACTGCCAATTTCATTCTGTAATCTCTCTCTCTCTCTCTCTCTGTCTTTTGGGTCTTGCATACCAGAAGCTATTTGTGACTGAACTGAAATTAATTCATTCTCAATGTATCTGCTGATTCTCTTACTTTCATCTTAGCACTCAGTTTCGCACTTTCATTCTCCATTTCAGAGTTGTGTTACTTCTGCACTGCAGCACAAGACTTTTACAGCTGTTGTATGATTGGCTGTACTTCCCACCTCCTCACAATGAAACACAATTTCCCCAGTAGCAAGCTGTCATAACACTTGTACTATTTTGTTCCACTAGCAGCACACGCTGTCATACACTTGTACTATTTTGTTCCACTAGCAGCATCTCAGTTGGCAGCTTACTTGCTAAGTTTTATTTTACAGCAAGACTTTCCTTTTCTTCTTGCAAAAGGTAAAACAAGCATAGTTGTTGCTCTTCTTCCTATCTGTTTCTGTGTTTGTATTTTGATACCTGTGGATTGTTCTGAAAAGAATTCAAATCATAAACAGATGACAAGTCAAAGACAAGACTATAATTAACATGAAGTACACCTGACAACACTGCACACTGTCACTTACTTAGATTTGTTTCTGCAGCCCTGGGTTCTGTATTGGTTTATTTTACATTCACTCCAGGATCACAAGGCTGTTGTACTGTAGCACAGTTTTAATTATCTGTCTTTATAGCATTCAGGTCAAGAACCTGTAATGCAAAGTGGAAAGGGATGAAGATGAAACAGGAGGGAAGCACAAGAAACGAGGAGAGGCTGGGATTTTTAATGCAGATCCTTAAGGAGAATAACAGTGACCATACAGAATATTATATTCATAAACTAGCAGAAAGGAGTTTAAGAACTATCCAAAATGTGGATGGAGAAAGAAGTTTCTACCTAAAGGAATGACTGCAATTAGGGATACAGACATTAGGCAAGAGGGGGCTGGAATTTATTGGAGAAAATTGGCATAAGAACTATGGTATTTGGAGCAAATAATTAGAGAGGGGAAAGGTAATAGATGGGAAGAGGTAAAGAATTTATTTGGACTGCAGGCTAGAGATTGCTTTCCCTATCAAGGATTGATATCAGAGTACAGGCAAAGTGAAAGGAATAGAAGGATCCTAAGTGAAAGACCAACATTGGTAATTTTTTTAGTAGAATCTGGAGCAGAAGCTGTTGTTAAAGAATAATTAGTGCAGCATATAAAATATTGCATTTTAACTATAATAATCAGAGGGGGTTAGAAAGGAATGGGAAGAGAGATTGGATAAGCAGTTCACAAAGAAACAATGAGTGATATATGTATGTCTCCCAAATATGCAACAAAGTCTAGAAGATTTAGGATCTTTGCATGGAAATGTTTACATAGGTATTTTATACCCCAAGTAGCCTCCAAAGAATTTTTCCTTAGGTAGGTAGGTAGTAGTTAAGTAGTAAGTGTTGGAGGTGTGATGGGAAAGAAAGAGGTAACTGGGAACATATTTTCTGGGAGTGTAATGAGTTGGCAGACTTTAAAAATTCCCTGCAGACTACTCTATCAGAAATATTTGGTGAGCAATTTGGTATGACTAAGGAAATAATTTTCTGGAGCCGTGATATAGCATCAGAGTTGCCTAGAGAGTAAGGCCTTGCTGCGTATAATTATAGTGGCTGCCAAAAAAGCAATTATTAGAAAATGGAAGTCAAAGTCTAAACCACCAGTACTAGAAGCACTGAATATATTAACGAAGATAAAGCAACTGGAAGTGGGATCGTTAGAAAAAGGAAGAAGCACATTTCATAGAAAAAATTGAAATTGTGGGAGCAATACATGCAGACGAGGAATAAGGTTTAAAAGAAGGCAGGATTTAAATGTAATGTTTGACTGACAGTGACTGGATAGCTTATATGTGATATATAATGTTTCCAACTAAAATTATGTCAATATGGTTTGTTTTCATTTATATGAATATATAATTGCCTGTGGCATAAGTGATAATTTAAAAATATGTTTCTTATTAAAAAAAAAAAACATCTTTCTTGTTTTCTCTATGGCTCATCTGTTTCTGCCTCAGAAAATGCTTCTTTTTTTTTTTTTTTTTTTGCAGGTGTGTCCCACTAAGGTGTTTACTATTCTGCGCTCTTTCTCTTTCCAAGACAAGGATGTCTTCAGTCATTCATTGGCTTCCTCTGTTTCTGCAGCACATTAACAATCCTTTCATTCCTTCAGAGTTTCTGTTCCAGATCTTCTAGATACTGACTAGATGCATCTAGTTCAGTCATGTCTTTGTATCTCTTTACACACAGCCTTTTCAAGTTCACTGGGGGTAAATGCCAGCTGTTAATTTTTACTTACACATTCCGATTTCCTTTTGTTGTATGTGCTGGGCCTAAGTTTCACGCTTTTGCTTTAGGGAAGTGATTTTTTTAACCAGGAAGAGTAGGGGCTCAACCAGCACCCTGTGCCAGTCCTTCAAACTAGCACCCTACCTCCTCAACTTATCAAGTGAAGAGGAAAAAAGATCCATTTCTTCTACTGGTACACCAACCAGGTGGCCACATGCATGGCATGCACCCTTCACCCTAATGGGTCCCATTTCTGTGCCCTGTCCCAGATCCTCCTTCCTCACACCTTAGTAAGAAAAACATTCTTCTTTTAAACTGTAATGCATTGCTTGCTATAAGTGAAGCAAATAGTTACTACAGTTTATACTCTGCCCCACCCCCCACCAATTCTTCAAATGAAGAGAAAAGTAAGTCATCCATTCTTTCTACTGGCACACTAACCAGGTAGCCAAATGCATGACACATCTGCCCCTCTATCCTACCTAGCCCTTCAGGTCTCATTTCTGTGCCCTGCCGCAATCCTCCTTCTTCACATTTCAGTAAAAATAAATAAATTATCATTTCTTCTTTTAAAGTGTAGCAAACTGCTTGGCACAAATGTAAAAAACAGTTGCTACAGTTTATATACTGCTTGCACAGAGCACTATGGTGTGCAAGTTTTTGTTAAAAAAAATAATTTCTTCTTTTAAACTGTGGCAAACTGCTTGCTATAAATGTAACAAACAGTTGCTACAGCTTACTCCCAGTCTGCATGGAGTGCTACAGCATTCAAGTTTTAGTTTTTTTTTTTTTTTTTAATCATTTCTTCTTTTAAACTTAGCCAACTGCCAGTACAAATGTAGTAGACAGTTGCTACAGTTTATACCCTGTTTGCATGGAGTGCTGTGGTACTTAGGTTTTTAGTTAAAAAAAAAGATTTTTTTTTACTTTTAAACTGTAGCAAACTGCTTGCAAGCAATGTAGTAAGCAACTACGGTTTAGACCATGCACATAATGCTACAGTGCTCAGTTTGACCACAAATGCAATACCGGCTTTTAAAAGTATTGCACTAAAGAAAGATCAGGATGATTGATGGTTGATTGTGCCCTCTAACACTTTTCACATAGGGAATCATAGGAGGTTACTAATCTAATGGCCCTGGGGCCCTTGCAAGCCTAGCCAAGTCCAACCCTTATTCCTTATAGGGCTTAGACATATGGTCAGTAATTACAAGCTGATCTAAAATGGCACTGATTGCCTTTATCCAAGAGGGACACAGGTGAAACCCCTGGGGTGAATTTGCGGTTCCCCATCCAATCATCAAAGTTACATTTAAATAGGATCAACAAGGGGCTCTGTTTAATCTGAATTGGAAGTTTGTTCCAGAAACGAGGTAACCTATGTGAGACATATCTTTCTCTCCAGCAAGTCCTGTTGATGTCACAGGCTAGGTTAAGGTCCCTAGAACAAGTGAACTGTATACCATTTGACTTGTGAATGTGCAGCATAGCCATTAAGACGGGATCAGAGGTTGCTCTGTATGCAAGGGAAACATTGCCTCTGAGTAGTCTATACAATACAGAGTATAGTGACAGTGATTTCAATCTGTCCACATATGACTTGTGCTGAAGACCCTGAATTTTCTTTGTGGGAAATATTTGAAGTATGTCTAGTTGCTGCACGTGCCTGGTAAGGTACATACCAAAGGGAGCATTGTACTCTATTACTGGCCTGATGAGGTAAGAGGACAGGGGGTTATAACCTCTTTTGTTTTGGAAGCTATGCCCTTACTTACGAGTTGAGCAATGTAGAAGGCCTTGTCAACCTGTTTGCCCAAATCTCTCACTACTGATGTAGAGCTTTGGGTATTGCTATTAATATGGTAATCCACAGGGACATCACCCTTGCCAAAGTGGATGATAATGCACTTTTGAGCAATGTAGAAGGGGGGAGAAGTTTTTACTGAACCTGCCCACTAGTAAGTTGGCTATTTCTACAGGTTCATTATATGTGGTACTATTCACCACAAGTTCAGCACAAACCAGGGCTTTTCCTTTAAGGTTTCAGATGTAGCTAAAGAATGCCTTATGGTTACCCTTAGCTAGGGATGCTAATTTAGATTCATAGTTAGCTTTGGAGGATTTTACAAGATGTCCTATTTCCTTGTTCAAACAGAAAAGGGTGTGCTTCCAGTTCTGAGACCCTTCCTTCATGTTCTTAGACAGCAATCTCTTCCTCTTGTTGTATAGTCTCTTTATGGCAGATGTCCACCAGGCAGGCTTGTTCTTTCTATAGGATCTTCCTTTGGTCCTATCAGGTACAGTTGAGTGAATACAATTTTATAGATATTTATAAAGAGCATTTGTGTATATCCCAGTATAGGTGCCCTTGCCGTCAGTGGTGACAGGAGCTTTGAAGCTGTTAATGCCATCTCTTAAGAGACTGTAGTTGGCTTTGGAGAAGTTTTTTAGCCCAATTTCTCCTGATAGGGTGTCTGATGTAATCATTACATCAAACAAGACTGATTTATGATCAGACTTTGCCAGGGAGGGCTGCACACTTGTGGTGGTACACCAATCTCCCATGTTGGTGAGTACCAGATCAAGAAACTTTAGGTCCCTTATGGGGATGCTAGCTATCTGTTCCAAGGTATTGGAGTTAATAAAGTCCAAGAACCTTTGGGTGAGTGTTAGTACATGTATAATTTACCCAATCTATGGATGGGAAGTTAAAGTCACCCATAATTAATGTTTGGTTGTATTTTGAGTGACTCAAGTAGATCTAAGTAGGCAGTGTGGCTATTATGGTTCATGGAGGGGGACTTATAGCTGATGATAACTTGGGTGGGGCTTTCCTACAGTTATTTGCACTTAGAGTAACTGCATGTAGTCATTCTGTTTAACAAATCTAGAAGTGTGTTTATCTTTGATGAAGATTGATGCTCCTCCTCCCTTAGTTCTCATGTGTTCATTTTGTGGTCTGAATGTGTGGAAGGCATTATAAGCTGGCACGGCCAGGGTTCTCTCCGCAGCTTTGAACCAGGTATCTGTGACTGAACAGACATCCGCATCTTCTAAAATGAGGACTGCTTCCAGTGATTGCAGTTTCAGATTTAGATTCCTAGCATTTACCAGCATAACCTTGAGGTTATTTTTTGATGATATTTTTACGCTGGGAATTTTGTTCTTGTGACATTACCTAAAAAAGGTACTATGGGGGAGTCAAGTGCCTTAGCCAGTAACCAAAAGACAAGAGGTGACAGGTGAAGATCATCTCTGGCAAAGCATCGTGGTCTATCAACCATATCATCCCAGGCTAACAGATACTGGGTCCCCTTGGAATGACCCCAGAAACTAAGCCAATTGTTGAAGTCAATCATTTTTTGTCTGTATTTTGACATAATTCTAGGTGAGGTTAGAATGCTGCTTAAGGCTGGGGATATACCCACCTGGGACACACATTCAGAGAGCTCAATCATGTCTCTCTTCATATAGTCCAGAGAGGTACATCTCAGGTCGTTTACACCAACATGAGCTATGACAGAGTCATAACAGTATCGTTGCTGAGCGATTTGAGTGTACGGGTGATATGGCAGATCCTGGCACCTGACAGACATCTGACCGTGACTTTTTCCTTATCCATACTGGTGAGTGGGACATCTGTGTGTCTCACAATAGAGTCACCTATGATCAAAACATTAGATTTTGTGTTTTTCCTTAGGGGCTTGTTAGACGAGACACTGGTGCATGTGTTTGTATGTGTACTGTGTTCAGCTGATAGTGAATTATGTGAAACATGTTTATGTTTGGGAGGTCTCTGATCTTTAGGTAGGCTTCTGGTGAGTATCTCCACATATGTAGATTTAGGTGTTGTGCATGTGGTTGGTGCAGGAGGTGAATTGCATGAGCTGACAACATTCTTTGCATCTGATATGCTGATTTGTGAGTGAGAGAGCATAAATTCTTGATTCTTAATATAGATGCATCTCTTACATATTGAATATGTATGACATTGAAGTAATGGGTTCTCAGTGTACATAAGGCAATTGCTACTCTGCCTCAGGATGCCCATGTTGACCAGGCCGGCTAGAGAAACTGTGGGAAACTGTCCATCTATGATACTAGGTATAGTACTGTGATCAGTAATGTGGGAGAGGACTAGAAAGACCAGGGTATGGCCGAGGGGCTAGTAGAAGTTCTAAACTGTGAGAGGCTTAGTAGGTGAGACTTGTATTGATGCCTCAAGAGGCTTACCTGAGTATCTTTCTGGGCAGTGAAGCACAACAGCAAGAAACCTCAGATGGAACACAAGCAGCTAAGGGAAAATGTATCTGTCTGGGACTTTGCATTTATAACGGTCAGTGGTAACCACCACTACTTGGCATTGCGAGATGGTGCGCACTATGCAAGCATGGGTAATAAATAGCAAAAAAATGAAACAGATTTAAAACACTCTACCCAGTAGTACTGCATGAGACTGGGCGCAGTGAAAATTAGTACAAAAAGTGCAGATCAAGTAGAAATTATACTTATTTTGCAGTAAAAAGCAGTGGATGCTTCGGATAACACAGCAGAAAAGGCTGCAAGCTGTTAAACTCTGTGCAGCTGTGGTAAACTGAGTCCCAACCTGCAATAAATAGCAAAGAAATTAAACAGATTTAAAACACTCTAACCAGTGACAGTGCACGAGACTGGGCCCTGGGCCAACAGTTACCACTCAGGTGGGTCCTTAGCTACACTCTTCTCTCACAAGGGTGCAGGGGAGGCCCTCTTTTGTGGAGGAAAGCTGTATTAGTGCTCAGAAACTGTAAAAACAGACTGGGTCCAGCAAATCTGAACCAAATCTATGCTAGGCTGAAAAGTGCATCTAACAGCAAAAATACAGTTTAAAAATAACAGCACACAATAAAAACAGTACAAGAAGTGCAGATTAAGTAAAATGATACTTATTTTGCAGTAAAAAGCAGTGGTTGCCCCTTTGACCCTGCCCTAGCTATGCTACTGCCTTAACCACATTACCATGAGCAAAACTTTGTGTACAGTTCTTAATTTCATTCTCAGTCTCCTTGATTTAGGCTTTAAGCAAATCATTTTCACTCTGCACATCTTAACACTTTTCACCTTACATCAAGAAAGCATCATTAACAGTTTTCAAACATGCTAATATTTCATTTATCACACAGAAGTTCATCTTGGGTCTAAACTTGGTTTTCCTCTTTGTTTTTAAGTTATAACACCATTTCTATTTGCTCTTTGTTCAGATTTTGCATGCTCTTTTTAGTCTCTACAAAACTAAACTAATTTTCACGTTGACTTTGGCTTTTCAAATCGGCTCAAGCGGTTTCTGAACATTTATCATAGCATCCACATTTTTTCTAATTGTTCATTCTTTTTCTTCAGCAGTCTTCTACTTAGTGCTATCCATTTGCTTAGAACTTTAAAGTTTATTTCTCTGTTCCTCTACTTAAATTTGTTCTGAAAATTCAGAGTATGTTTTTGGATAAATTTCTCTCTTTTATTTTGACTTCTTTGTTGGTCTAAGTTACCGAACAACTCTTTAAACCCTCTTGTTATTTAATTTACAGTTTAATTTTAAGATGCCACCTGTTCCAACTTTACAATTATCTATTTCTTCTTGGAGACCACACCCCGTGGTTGGTCACTGAAAAGATCTTTCTTACCTTTTCCACAAGTTCTTGCTTTTTGACAATGCCCTTTAATTTTCAAAACAAATTATGCTGTTCATTATTGCTACCTGACTCATTTGTTCTTTTTGTATGTATAACACTTCCTTGGTATAACAACACAGTAGTCAGGAAGGCTTGGGTTTTGTTTGCTTCGCAAACACTTTGTTGTAGATTTCTTACTGCTGTTCTCTGTGAAGAAGCAGTTTTAGACAATACCTGATTTAGTGTTGTATAAAGTTCTGCCATGTCTGTGTGATTGCCACTTTTCGATGCACTGCATATCACTCTTCATTTTGCTTTCACTTCTCAGTGACTTAAGCTTGTATGTTCCTTAATGCATTCAAAGACAGCAAAACTCCTCCAATAAACTTTGCCACTGTCTTAAGTAGGCAAAAGGAACTCAAGACTGTTTCAGAACACCATACAACAAACTTTGTCAGCACCTCATATACTTTGTTAGGTTTCTTTAAACCAAAATTGTTTGAGCTTCAGTTTTGAGAACACTGAACATCCACCACTTTCCAATGCACAAAACTCAGATTTGTCTGACTTTTTTTCAAAATAATAATAATAATAATACAGTTTATAAAATACGTGTTACTAGAACATTTCTTGGTGTGTTCCTTTCACCAGTGATCTTTAACACATACTCTGTGCTGCAGTACCATTTCCCAACACATTTCTAATACCTGTTCAGCAAAGTCATTATGAAAAGCTTTGTTAAGCAAACTTTTAGCAATTTCACTACTAAGCCACTTTGTTAGAAGCATTCAACAATGTTTGTATTAGACTGTTTTGCATGCATCTTTTTTGTCCATGTTTAATAGTTATTTTACACTTTACTGTTAATGTCCAGCTCTCAATGTCCTATTTTGATTCTGTTTCTGACTGACTGTCTGCTTTAGATGTGGCAGACAGAAGATTAAGGATTCTTCAGACAAGCTTTACAGTCATACACAGCTTAGAAAGCTGTATGTCTCACTGGGATTAGCAGACACAGTTCAAGCCAAAAGCAATTCACAGTCTGCAGCACCAAAACTTCCTCAGGTGGAAAGGTTGCAGAGGTTTCAGCCAGTCAGTAATCTGTCCAGATTACAGTTTGTGAAAAACTGCTTTTCTTGCCCACAGAAAACCACCAACACAGCATTTTCTTGTCAGTCTATCCCCAGTTTGAAACCTCTATACAAACTTGTAGAGGAAATGATGGCTATTCACAAGAAACAACTAAAAATAATACAGATTTGCAAAATAGGGAAAAATAAAACACAGTTCCATCTTCAAGTGCTCTCAAACAGGCTTTACTTTACAAATCTGTAGGTATATTCCAACAGTACTTGCAAATAAGATACAGTTCACTGTTCAGCAAATTTTCATAAACAAGCCTCATTTCGCACATAGCTTTCAAAGGTTTTCCTTTGTTCCAAAAAACACTAATTCTTAAACAAAAGTAGGGTTCCCTTCAACCTCAGACCATTCGACATAAAATGGATTCTGTCTGGATCCTTCCTTCCTACCCAGTTTCCCAAGAAACTTCTAAAATACTTCTTACTAGGTATAGAAAAAAGGGGAGATGGGAATCTTTTTCTGATAGGCCTCAGTGCACTCTGGCTCTTTCATCATCCTCCCAAGGCTCTATGCCTTAATACTGTCTCTTTTTCTCCATCTCACTGTAGCATTTCTCCCAATTGCCTCGATTAATGGAACAAGAGAAAGGTTTCCTCCACTCTCTTTGAAAGGAACAGAAGTGCAACTTCAATTCAGCAGCCACTCAACTCTTTAAGTGTGTGTGTGTGTGTGTGTGTGTGTGTGTGTGTGTGTGTGTGTGTGTGTGTGTGTGTGTATGATTATATCATTAAACATCGACAAATAAAATGATCAATACTACACCAGTGAACAGCTATCTGATTCCACAAAGTCCCAGCTGCACAAACCCGTGACCCACATAAAACCAACATTAACAAGAAAACCATAAACATAACTAAAACCAAAACATATTTTTCTCACTGGGAAACCCACCTGCACCTCCATGTGGGGGATGTACCATGCCACACCCTCACTACATTATATATACCAAACGTAAGATCTCACTACTGTGGGGAAATGTCATATTCCCAGTTCTTGCCACACCACAGTCCTGCAATATTTCAGCACCATGCAAATCATACATGCCGCTACCAAACCACACCATCTGTGCACAACACAGCACATACACCTTAATGATGCATACCCTAAACAAAAACACACATAACACAACCATTTCTTACTACAGGCAGAAAAAAAAAGAATGGCTGCACTGCTGATACTAAGTAAATGACAAGTAGAACCTCACATAGGTACTAACATTTCCAACACATACCATACCATACACATAACCTGATCTCATCCACCAAACACATTCATACACATTTGTACAGTTCTACACTCATACATACTGGTACTCATTCATTTTAGACAGCACATATTTATGTGCTTTTCCCAGCTATATCTACTGTTTGAAAAGTGAATGCTAGGTGAGTGTGTTCAGAGCAGTATATTGTAATGGTCTGAATGCTTGCCAACCAATATTTCTAATACTGAATGTTAATTGTTTTATGGTGTAAAGTGCGTATACGAAATGGTTATTTTCACATAGTAATTGCCTTATAACATAGTTCCAGCCTGTATATGCTTCAAATCTAAAACATTGCTTGGATTGTTTGCCTCCTTTCCTTTCTCTCCCTACTCTCCCTGTTCTCTCTGCTAAAGTCCTATGTGTGTATCTTTGTAGCTCCTACCCAGTTAATATTTGTGATATTCTGCTCTTTCCCTACAGCTGTACGTGCTGTATTCTACCCTAACTACTACAGCCAAAACATCCTACCCTCTAAGGATATCCACTACAGGACCCTGCCAAAACCAACTGAGGAGCTTATTAACAGATAGCCCCCCCTCAAGACTTAAAGTGTATGTACTACAGTATATTGTAACTGAAAGTGCTACTAGTCCTTAAAATATCATAGTGCCTGTGCTTTTCCCACACTTGCTAGCAGCCTACAGCAGATTATCTGTTGATCCCTTCATACCCTCTAAGCTGTGCTTTAACTGTTTGGCCACTAGGTGGCACTGCTCACCTACTAAAGTTTAAAGTCCAATTCTTTACTATTTCAACTCTCTCATGCAGCTGTCCCCAACCTCTTAGTATTTTACAGCTGATATTTTTTCTGCTGTACTCACCTTCCAGCTCTACCCACTCCGTTCACCCTACGGGCTCACTCCACTCCCCTACCCTACCCCCAAAGCCCACCCATCCCCACATCATCTACATTTATACATCCTCCTTGTCACCTGACTACCTCTCCCCACCAATTACCTTCTATTAACTACTAACCACACCCCTAGGTAATTACTCTTACATTGTTACTCCTTTCTTTATACCACACCCTAACCTCTCCTTGCTTTCCACACCTCTATACCATCTACTTCCTGCTATACTCTAATATGTTCTTCTCACTGCCCTTACTCTTACTATCACTCACTTCCTTAACCTACATCACATCCTTACACACAATCAACTCCTTACACAGGAACTCCTACCATACAACACATTCTTTAACATCTACTAATACACACACTAATTTCACTATCTGTGCAACATTATTTAAAGACAACATAGTTTTATATACTAACAAGACCCATCTTCCAAATCCCTACCACAGAAAAACACCTTATTTACACTACAAACGTATAGCATATACTATTAAGCACATAATAATTTTCACCATAATACTCCTTATAGCAGGAGATATACACCCAAACCCAGGGCCTTGGTCCAACACCCTAGCAAACAGAACTCAATCAGACCTACTGATCATAAACATCAATGCCAGAAGTATCGCAAAAAAGCTCCCAGACTTACATGCACTCATTTCACACCACCCCCCAGATATACCCCAGATATACCCCCAGATATACGCACTATTTCAGAAACCTGGCTTAAACCCTCTATCCCAAATATATTCTAAGGTCAGGCAGAATGTGTAAGAAAGGAGGTGGTGTCGCTATTTTATTCAAAAACTCACTCAACCTCCAGCCACTTCAAACCCCCATACCCATATCTCAGAACGCTGAAATCCTTGGTGCCACTCTACCTTTGAACAATAAAAAACAAATGAACATTCTATGTAGCTATATCCCTCCTGGAAATAACTCCCATACTATAGAGGAAATTCTTCAGTGGCTCAGTCAAAACTTTTCTCATGAAACTATTTTACTAGGAGACCTAAAAACTGACTGGTTGGCTTGTAACTCCAACAACCCCACCATTCAAATTAATCTTTATGGATTTTTATTTATTTATTTATTTTTATTTATTTATATTTGTTGACCGGGAGTGTCCGACTGGACGTAGGTCCATTTTCAGCAGAGGCCCGGGGAGAAAAGCTCCACAGTTAAAATAAACAGACAGTAGTTACATTGGATTACATAGCGATTAACAATTTACTTAGCAATTATTTACAACATATTTACAGATGAAGAACATAGTACATCAGTAGACAACTAGAATCTTTATCTGTGAAGTACATAACAGACATTAACAAATGTTAAAATAAGAAGTTCCTGCTGTATAAGTACTAGGCTTATGAGCATCTGAGCTTGCTATAATCAAGGTAGTTAGTGGAGTGGAAAGAAAGGTAGTGGTTGGATGGGGTGGGTGATATTAGAGTGGGAGTTACAAGGGCATAGCCAGCATGTTTTTAGGTGCGCTTTTAGTAAAGTTTTGAAGTGGGTGCATGATGGTACGGAGGTAATTGTGGGTGGGAGGGAGTTCCATAATTTGGCTATGGTGCAAGAGAATAGTGCTTCACTAGCAGAGTTATTGGCTTTAGTGATCTGCAAGTGATTTTTGTTGCTGGATCTTAGTGGTCTGGTGGTGCGATAGGGTTGAAGTAGATTCTGGAGGGATGGGACATTTAGTGGATGGTTTACTAGTTTGTGGGTGAGTGAGAGTTGATACCATTGAAGGAGGTGAGAGAGTTCAAGCCAGCCCAGTTCAGCAAGTGAGAGACAGTGGCAACTACGGTAGGATGTAGCCAGTCTCTAGCTTGTTTAGATCGCATTGCCTTAGGTTGGTATATATTGGAGAGGCATAAAATAGGGTGGAGATAAGGTGGGAATTTGCTATTGAAATCTTTGCTGCTTTGGTGAGAAAATGCTTATTCTGTATAACGCTCCTAGTTTTTTGTGGACTTTTTTTTATGGTCATGGATATGTAAATGTCAGATTTTAGTTTGTCTATTTCCACTCCTAGCAATTTGGTGTGTTCAGTTGGGTATATAGTGGTGTATATAGTGGTGTTTTCTTTTGCTGTGATGTTAAAGTGAGAGTTGTTTTGAGTATGTTTGGTGGGTTGGAAGGGGTCTACTACTAATGCCCGACAGAAAACTCACCGACGCCAGATGACCGACAACACACACCACCATTACCCTAACCCTAAGGTCCGACACTCTACCTGCACCCTAACCCTAACTCACTTAACCCACCCCTAGCCCAAGACACTAACGCACAGACATCCCACAACAAATCACCCTGTCGGTACCTGTGGCATTAGTAGTAGACCCGTTGGAAGATGAGTTTAGTTTTGTTTGGGTTGAGTATTAATTGGGCATCGGATAACCAAGTTTCAACAGAGGAAAAGGCTTCCTGTGTGACTTTTTGCAGTTTGGGTAGGGACTGGGCTGAGCAGATGATGGTCGAGTCATCTGCGTATTGTATGAGTGTGCCATGTGTGGTGGCAGAGGCTAGATTATTTGTGAAAACAGAGAAGAGTAGGGGTCCAAGGATGGATCCTTGGAGAACCCCTATGTAGACAGGTAGGATTTGCCCAATTAATCCAAGAACCCACAAGAATTGACAAAAAGTCCAAAAAACAGTCTGTTATTGACTGGACATTAGTGAACTGCCCCAAACATAATTACCACACAGGACTTCTACCCGATGAAATAAGTGACCATCTCCCCACTTTTCTCCTTAGGAAACATGCCAATATCCCCAATCCTATAATTTATAGACAGGTCAGGAATGACCAAAACCTAAACTCATAAGATCTAAATGACACCCTAAAACAATGCAACTGGGAACCACTTAGAATATTAGACCTAGATTAAGCAGTTGGTTATTTCAATGAATCTTTCACCAGAGTTCTGAATTCAGTTGCCCCTATCAGAAAAATTAGAGTCAAAGCAAATTATGCCCCATGGCTAAGTAGGGACACAAAAGCCTTATTAAACTCTAGATACAAGGCGTGGAAGCAATGGAAGAAAGACCACTCCAACCTAAACAAACAAAACTATAAACAACTTAGAAACTTAGCCAAAAAATATACCAGACCAGACAAACAAAACTACTTCCTAGGTCTACAAAACAAACACTCTAGAAAACCTCAAACATTTTGGCACACCTTAAACTCTCTACTAAAACCTGGTAAACAACTACCCCCACCTCCCCCATTAACAATAATGCCACTATCGCTTCCCAACTTAACCATCATTTAATAAACTCAGTCCAAAAACTGTCCATCCAATTTGCCAAAACGAATGACCCACCCACTACTGCTAAACTCCCTGACAACATACCCACCTTTACCCTCTCACCTTTTCCGACTAGCAAGATTAAAAGACTCCACTGTAAACTAAAACCTACAACTCTCGCAGCAGATGGTATACCTGCAAACTTTTTAAAATAGCAGCAGACTCCTTAGCTTATCCCATTTCAATTCTTATCACCCGGTCAGTAACAGAATCCTATGTCCCCCATATATGGAAAATCTCCTACATCATACCATTACATAAAGGAGGTAACTCTTATGACTTCTCCAGCTACCGGCCAATAGCCATACTCTCTCCCTTGTCCAAGATCCTAGAGAAATGTATTCATTCTCAACTTATGCAGTTCCTAACCTCACATAATATTCTCTCCTCCACTCAACATGGTTTCCGCCCACACCACAGCACAACTATTGCTCTTCTCTCTTTTACCAATCAGGTTAACCTGCACAGGAACAATAATAACTTTGAATCTGCTATCTTCCTGGACCTTTCTAAAGCTTTTGACATGGTTTCTCACCCCTTACTACTGGACGCTCTTTCCTCCGTATACTTTGAATCCCCTACTATCTCCTGGTTCAAAAGCTATCTATCAAACAGACAGCAAGCTGTCCAATGGCAAGTTGAACTATCACCCCTCCTACCTACATCTATACGCGTACCTCAGGGATCTATACTTGGCCCACTATTATTCTCAATTTTCACTAATAACCTACACACCTCCTCCAAACAAGCCACATTAATACAGTATTCGGATGACTCAACACTTATCTGTGCAGCACCATCTCTTGCCACCCTACAGAAACTATCCTCCCCCTTCTCCTTCTCTTCTGGCTGGATCACATTCTTCACTAATAAAACAAAAACTAATAAAACAAACCCAAAACTCTTCAAAAAAACCACTTAAAAAAACTTCCCCAACCTTCCAAATGGCAGCCAAATCTCTCCCCCACACACCACTACACACACTACACACACAAAAAAACTTTAAAACTTAAAAAATAGAAAAAATCTATACTGATATCCATATATAAAAAATGGGTACAGGTTAACAAAAAAAACTTTCTACCAATAAAAATAAACTCACTTTATAAAACCTAGAATCTCCTAGCCCCTCCACTCTCATGTATCCTATGCACCAATACTAACCCATATTAGAAAAACAGACCTGGATAAAATCAAAAGTTGTTACAACAAAATTGCCAAATTCGCCAACAACTCTCCTTTCAGAACCCATCATTGCCATGTAGTAACTGACCTTCAATGGCTTGAATTGCCACAATTGCTTACCTACGAACAATTTGCTTGTGTTTTTAATATCCTAAACTTTCCAAACAAGACTCCCATCACTAAAGCAATTACTAACCCATTACTCTTCTGCTCATCCTCTTCGATCTTCTAATAAACCTCTCCTAAATGTCACCACAGCCAGTAATACAGCTGGCAAAGCTCTATACTTCCACAAAACAGCCAAATACTGGAATACTCTCCCCTCCAGCATAATCACAACTACTACTGACATTCACTTCTAAACACTTCTCAAAGCATATCTTAGAAAAACATGGATCTGCCCATGTTGGACTATCCCGGTTAACAAATGTAAAATAAAAAAAAATAAAATGTTAAACAAACAAAATGCACTGGTGCATGTGTTTCAGTGTGTGTGTGTGTGTAAACATACATACTGTATATATATATATATATATATATATATATATATCTTCTTCTTCTTCTTGTGTGGCTGTGTGTGTGTGTGTGTGTGTGTGTGTGTGTGTGTGTGTGTTTGTATGTATATATATATTTAGTGTATATATATATATATATATATATATATATATATATATATATGTATATATATATATATGTGTGTGTGTGTGTGTGTGTGTGTTATATATATATATATATATATATATATATATATATATATATATATATATATATATGTATATATATATATATATATATATATATATATATATATATATATAAGTATATGAAACACATAGCGAGAGCATGTGCAGTATGCTTGGTCATGCATTCCATTAATCAACAGCCAGATGGCAGGGTTGTTTGTTCAAACATCTGGTTTGTCAAATGGACATTTTACTGGATGTGTGCTTTGTCATAACAGGTAAGTGGGATCTATATTAGGGTATGCTTGTGTGTACATTCATGCAAATGTTTGTTGAGTTAGAGTAAGAGTTAGGGAAGGAGCTTGATTTAGTATATGTGCAATTGTGTGTGTTTCAGGGTCAGGTAAAAGGATAATTATACTGGTGTATGCATGTATGTAAGTGGTGGTGCTTGTGCATGAGACTGTCTCGTTTTGTATTTGTTTAAGTTAAGGGGTTGAGATAGGACTAGCTGCCACTACTAAGGTGATGAAAAAATATATCATTTTTACAATATATGCATTTATTGGGACAGAGATTGCTCATATTATGCTACAATTGTCAATAACAATTTATAGGTCTGCCCTGCAGTTTACATTTGATTAAAGGGGCAACCATTCCATTTGTCTCATCAGTAGTCATATTCATTTTCATATAGATGGATATTCTACCAGCCCTCATTGTGTTCCAGATTTGACCATGATATCACAGTTTTGCCAGTCTGTTTATGTATTAATTCATCTCTTTCAGTATATCCCTGTTATAAGTAACTCAACCAGTCAATAAATTATTTTAAGCATAACTGTTAAGTCATCACCATATTACCTGATGGGCCTAGCAGAACTAAGGAGAATCATTAAACAACTCATAAGCTGGTAGGATCAACCAAAATACCAGTGTGTTCATCTTCTATAAAACAGAAAGGAAATGCTGTTTTCGTCAGACGAATGGACCTTAAGTGTAACATGCTTTAATGCTTGTTCATTCACCCTAAACTATGGTCTGCCCCTATGTGTATAACCTATTATATGCCTCATGATTCATGACTATCCAGATTTCATCCCTGCCATTACAGTCATGATTATTTCAAGCATCTGTATTAGTACATATACCCATTACAACATTTTTTGTTGAAAAAAATATATGTATCATAGACTGAATATTTTTCAACCATCATTCAACATAAATTAAAAAAAACTCCATATTGGATAAGCATAGGCTTTTGCCAACTTATTTATCAGGACTAAGTAAAATAATAACAAGTTCCCAAAACATCATTGAACGATAGGTGTCAGTATCTAGAAATATAGATACAAGTAAATGAATAACTATAAAACCAAGCATTAAATATGCTTTAGGTAAAAGCAGACATCCGCCTGGTATGCAGACAATTACATTCGATCCTAACACTTTTATCTATTCATATGGTTAGCATTGCACCATGCTTAAATGTTCATCTTTACACATTCTTGAGTTTCAGCATATGTACACTGTTATTCAATATTAAACATGATCTAGGTGCATATAACTATTTGCAGGTCGGTGAGTTACGGGTACAGGTGTCACAAACAAATTGTACGTTCTAACTGCATGCATTTAAAGATTTAAGATATCATACACTTTGTACCATCTCATTCCTGCAGTAGTATAGTAATAGGAATGTTTCTTCTAAGATGAATTTAAACTATCCTGCCTTTCATATTCTGTTTCTCCTGAAATGTGTAACTTCTTTTTGCAAAAGCAAGTAAGCAAAATGTCTAAACTTAATGTGTCGCATTATACTCAAGGGTTTGTTCTTTCAAAATTATAAGATCAATACTTAGTGACAAAAATTAAGTAACATGAGACTCAGCCTGTGTACATTTTAATAACTGCTTGTATCTCACAAATAACTTTTTGGGTATGCATAGGATTTATGGCAGGAAATATTTAACTTCACTTGGTGTGTAGGATTTATGGCTGTAAATACTTAACTTTCTTTCAATTTGCTATTATGTAATACACAATTTTAAGCTTTACTTATATTGGAAAAAACATGTACATGGATATATATAGTTATACAACTGTTTAAGATTCATTATGCTTTTGTTCACAACACTATCAGATGGCTCTATCTGTGCAAGATGGTAGTCAGTGAATGTTGTTATTCATTGTATATTGTAAACTGATTGTGAGTAACATATACCATACCTGAAAAAGGTCTTCTAAATACAATCTTGCTTTTCACATATTCTTCACTGAGCACGGCGTAAGCACCCCTTGGTGATATTTTCAACTTTGTAAGTGGTATATAGCTGACACTAGGACAATGGCAAATCATTAAATGCATTTGTTTGTTAGGCTGATGTTGTTAATGTACCACAATGGGTAAGTGTGCTTGCCTATAGTGAGCTGTTTTTATATGTGACCCAAGGCAATAAATGCAGTTTAAATAAAGGCATACCACAGGCAAGCAATGGATTCATGAACCAGTATTTAATTGAAATGTATAAGTTTGTGTATATATCTTTCTGCTAATAGTGACCATCTAACTATGGTGAATAAGAGTACTTGAGTTATTACACAGCTAGGCTTGTGACATACAGTTTTTGTTTATATCTGTGGATCAAGCAATGGAAATAATGTCTATTGTAGAAAAGTTTGACTAATATAAGTATGCATATAACACATTTTCCCTTCATTTTTAGTGCATAAAAGTATCCAGTGTTTCATTCATCTGATATTTGTCAGTTGATTTCCCCTTCTTGTAATTTGTTGAGGTATTGACTAGTATATAATGAATGTCCTGCTGTCTTGTCCTACACCTACACTTTTATTTTCTATCTGTTAACATTTTACTCACTTTTGTTATCTGAGCTATGCACTAACTGCATACTTTATGTTACATGGTTGATCATTTAATTGAGTGTCATGTGCTATGTTCCCTGAAAGTCAGTGACACCTTATAACCTCTTTTGTCTCTTTTTTCTTAACGTCTGCATTTCCTTTTTTATCAGCAGGTGTCAATTGATCACCTGTTCTGTATCTGTCATTTAATGCTATCCAGTGTTTGCTGATCATGTATATCCATTGTTTCAAGGTTATTCCTTATCCCATGTCTTGGTCAGGTATTTGCAGTAGTTGTCATGTGAACACCCACTTGAACCTTCTTTGTATTGGGGGTTTTATGACTTTTTGAAGAGTGCAAGCAGAAACATTGGTACAGCCTGTAAAGACTCTTGAAAATATGCTTTTGATATGTTCAGGTGCTTCAGTTATAAGTGAGCCTTGTGCACTTACAGCCTTTAACTGGCTGTTCCAGTTCCCATTATGTATGGGTACTGCAGCTGTTAAATGTATTGTTGATCTGCTTGACATGGAGAGGTATTCCACAGATGAGGGAGGCTTTGGGGCACAAAGCTGTCCTGAGTGAAGTTTGTCTTATGGATGACCTCCTTGTTCCTGGATAAAAAGCCTATCAGTAATACTAAGGTGAAACAAGCATTTAATAGGGCAGTGAGTGACTTCGCAAGGCCACAATGCTTTAAAAGCCTTCTGACCTAATGTAGTTTGTTGCAGCAGGATTATATAGACCCCCTTAAGGATTTAAGATGTGGAGTGGCAACATCAGTTGACAGCCTGAAAATTTTATTTGTTGTAATATTAATCATTAAATACTATTCTGTTGGTATAATTATTATTAGGTATTCATGGAGGAAAGTAGTAATATGGCAGTTGTAGCTACAGCAAGCTAAAATAAAAATGCATCATGTCTAGACAGTATAAATTATAAATCAAGTTAATATTCCTTCATTCATTGTCAAAGGCAATTGAAGAAGATGGCTTGCAGAAGAACTGTGATGAACTGGGAACATATTTCATGCTGGAGTTTGCCAAATTACAAAAAAAGTATGAAATCATTGGTGATGTGCGTGGAAAGGGTCTGATGATTGGAATCCAGATGGTGAAGGACAGAGTAAGTTACAGTAAAAAGGATTTTTTTTCAAAGATTATTTTAGCATTTCCCTTCATCCATCAGACAAATCATATTGTCTGTTGTGACACGTGTGGCAGCAAATTGAATTTTATATTGTTTTATCAATTTATTTCTTTACAGCTATCTTAATGGATGTTAATGGTAGATTACAATAGGAGTAATTTGGACAGTTGCCTGTGGCCCATAGCCAGCAATGAAAATATCTTTTATTTTAAAAGTTTCTTTATGTTCAGCACATAAGTTGACTCATTTCATTTAGCTTACATGTTGAACATGATGAGCAATCTATCACTTAAAGACTAAATCTTAAAGACAAATGACTTCATATTTACCTTTATAAAATCATGATGCCTGTTATTTATGTATGAGCAACTTAGGACAGTGAAAATAATTCAGCTTGAGTGCTTTATGTATCTATGTTTTTAAATAAATAAATATTTGCCACAACAACCTTAACTAAAGTGCTGCAGCTCTGTTCATTGCTGTCCCATGATTCACTGGGATGGCAGCAAAAAGAAAGACTGTACATGTGTTATAAATTGTAACTAGCTAGCTATTAATGTTAGTGGATTGCCGGTTTGAAGGCAAGTATTTATTTAAACATTCTGTCAGGCAACCAAATTTTTTGGGGGGTGGGCTAACTCCTGTGGATGAAAGGATCATTCCATTTTCATTTGCTCAGTTTAAAGACTGACATTAAGAACTAGTGTGTGTTGGCATGTGTCACAAAAGGAGATACTGCCAGCCCAGCTATCTGGATTTTTTTAAAATAATCATATATCATTTGTGAATATCAACATGATTTATATGCGTGTGTTACAAATGTATTAGAACTGTATGTCATATAATATGGTTTGTACAGACATGTATGCTGAAGAGGTATTTTACAAAGTACTGTTTAAAGATGTAACCACACCATGCACTACTGGATTAGAACAGAAATGTACCTGCACTATTGTAATTGTTTAGATGTATATATTTTAACAATGGAAACTGGAACACAAGAGGGTGACCAGAAAAATAGCTGAAATTAAATTACCTTCTGGCCATGTAATAAAAGGATGTTATCTTTCAGTTTCAGTGCAGTAACATGTACAATGTCTAGAACTAAACATTTTCTGTATTGTCTTGGAAGTGTTTTATTGTTTTATGACTTCCAGGATCTGTCATAGATCTATGAAAAGCCCTTGTCTATGTATTTCCACAGGTAGATGATAAATGCTACCAGTTGCATCAGTGGAAGATTTCACCTGGGATACAGTCACATGACAGGAAATTATGTCATTCTGTGAGCTATCCCAGCAGTAATATTTAAGATATTAATTTGGGAAATCTCTTAGTGAGAGACTGTATGCTGTATTTTGTCTTTGACCTGAAAACATCAAGATACACTCATAACATCTGCTTTGCTTGCTCTGAAGTAAGTGTACTAGGGTAAAGTATAATTGTTTTAGATATAGTCAGGAATATAGATAACAAAACTTAATTTAGATGTGTTTCTTTATTTATTTGAGACTGTCCTGCAATGCTGTTTCAAATATTTCCTGTGATTTTGAACTCTGATGTAACTGTAAATATATACTGAGTGTTTTCTTGTTCTTTTAATATATTTAAACATTTCATTATGACTGGTCTGTCTAGATATATTTAAGTTCTGAGAGTATTTGCATGTTTATTTGGTGACTTTATGCAGGCCACTCTTACTAGCCTAGCCCTTGGTCAAACTACCATTTGTGTTAATAGTAACATTACACAATAAGATTGGACACCCTTTGTTAAGGGCCTTAAAGTAGCTAACAAGGAGTGACTAGTGGCAGGGGAAACCACCTTAAAGTCTGGGCAGAAGGGGACATAGCTAGTAAACCTGTGCCAGCCTTTCCCAGGTGTGTGTGTGTGTGTGTGTGTGTAACTCAATCCTCAAAGAGTGTATGTGTTTGCGTGTGTGTTTGTGTGTTTGTGTGTATGTGTTTGTGTGTGTGTGTGTGTGTGTGTGTGTGTGTGTGTGTGTGTGTGTGTGTGTGTGTGTGTGTGTGTGTGTGTGTGTGTGTGTGTGTGTGTGTGTGTGTGTGTGTGTGTGTGTGTGTGTGTGTGTGTCAGCTACTTGAGCAAGGACATGAAGCACTGGTTGGACAGAGAAAGTGTTGGTGGTCTTGTCGTGACCACTCAGCTGAAATCTCAATCAATAGCTATGCTAGTGGGGATCTAGAGAAAGAGGGAGAAACCAGCCCAGGACTGACTGTGGTCTATGTGTGCTTTTAAGGGAAATTACACTTGATACAGAGAGTGTTGCATCCAGAGGTACTGTGTGTGTACTTATCCTCCCAATGTACATCCCCCACTGGTGCTAGTGGTGAGGAATCAAGATTGAGGCTCCTTGATTACTGGTCCAGTGTGAAATACATTGGAATATGTATTCTGTCTTTTTTTAGGGAGAGTTATCTGTATTTTGAATTAAGGCAACTTCCCTTCTTAATTGAAAATCATGTATTAAATGCTAGTATGCATTTGGATGAAACTGGAATATATATTATTTTTTTTTGGCAGGTCCCCAAATGAAGGAGGTTAGCTGTGCTGTGTATAAAAGTAGCTTGCCTTCTTCATTTTAAACCTGACATTAAAGGCTAGTGTGGCAATTACTGCAGTGGACTAAGGCTATGTGCTGTTCACAAACTACCTCCTGTGCTACAGGGTCTGATTCCCTCAGGCTTCATTTGCCTACTGTCTGACATTGAGCAAGATGCTTAACTAGATGTTACATTGCATCAATTTGGAATTTTAGTCTAGGCTCCTTAATGGTCTCCAGGAATGAATGCTTAGTAACCACCTATGAACCTATGTCTATTTATGTGAAATAAATTGAAATATTTGCTCTTTGTTTTAACAAGTTCTCAGACACCTAGACTGGGGGCATGCTCGATGTGCTGTGGATGAAAGCAACCTGTCCTCTTCATTTGCTTTATTTAAATTCTTGTTTGTAGTACACTAACTTACCTTTAATTTCTCTACAAACTGTCTAAAATTTCTTTAACATTAAATGATTATCATATAACTTGCATCGATTCTTAGCAAATGTTTTTATATTATGGATAGTTTGTTATAATTATTTAAACTGCAGATGTTTTTGTTTTATTTTTAAAGATTGTAAAATTATTGTTCTTAAAATATTTTGTAATAATTTGAAGCTTTTCTCCGCAGGCCCTAACTGAAAATGTGCTTCTTCCCAGTCAGACTCTCCTGGTAATCAAAGGTCAATAAATAATTAAACAATAAATAAATTTACGCTATAGCCAATCTGTGTGAAACAAATTTGAAACCATGATTTCACATAGTGTCCTTATCTTTGCTTAATATTTTTGTCTGCAACTTCCCTTTTGTTGTTTACCTATCTTACAGTCTGGCTTTGCAAGACCAGTGTGTATTTGTATGAAATACACTGGAATATTTACTCTCCAGGTGCTGTTTGTGTGAAAGTAAGTTGAAACTGTTTCTGATTTTCAATATTTCCCTTTGACTTTGCCTAATATTTTTGCTCTGTGCTGCATAAAAGTTGTACTTTTTCTGCCAAATCTTTGAGATTTGCAGTCATAAAATGAGGGAGGGTGGCTGTGGATCAAAGCAACTTTACCCTTTTGTCATTTGCTCAACTTACATTCTTTCTTCACAAGATTAGTGTATATTTGTATGAAATAACATTTGGGAACTGCAGAATGTCTCTGACCTTGTCTCGTTTTAACATTTTCATTGTAAAATTGTAGTTTTCTGGCAAATCACTGAGGACAGCAATTTTTAAATAATGACAGATATTTGAGTTTCAGACTTCATATACTTCAAAAAACACATGCCGATGTAAACATAATAATATTTACAAGCTTCCTCTGGATTAAAGCCTTTATCCCTCAATTTGTTTTGGTTTTGTCTCTGATTCTTGCACTAATAAGTTGAATTGAGCGGTATTATTTTTTATCACAGTTAGGTGAGGTATACAAAACAAAGTGGCTGTAACTACCAGGTGGGGGTAGATCTGTTCATGGGTAGAAGCATTTATATTGTTGTTTGCTCAGTTAACCATTTGACTTCATAGGACAAATGTGCATTTGTTTGAAATAATTTGAAATAATATAGACAAATGACTGTATATGTGAAGCAAAATTGAATTCCCATATTACTCAGCTAATTCTGGCTTATATATTTGGATTGTCCCTCATAAAATGTTATTTTTGGCAATTTGTTGAGTATTGCAATCACTAAATAAAGACATAAATTTGAGTTTCAGACTTCATGTTATTCAGAAAATACACGCTAATGCTAACACTTTATTCAAGCAACTTTAAGTATATGGTAACAATATTTAAAATATGTTCCTGATTGTGGGTCTTTATTCCTCATTATTTTTTATCTTTGCCCTGATTTTTGTTCTAAAAGTTTGAGAGGTATTTTTACCACAATCTATGAGATGTACACAGCAAAGTGGTTATAACTACTGAGGGGTGTGGGTCAAATGTGGATGAAAGCAACTTTCCTTCTTGTTAATTGATTATTTTAAAAACACTCTGGCTTTGCAGGGCTAATATACATTTATGTGAAACAAGCTAGAATACTGCTGCTATGTCTTTGTTTCATACCTCCCAACCATATCAAATTACTTGTTTTTTACCTAGTTTTGGGGTACAAATAATAATGGGGTGCCACAAGTCCTGAGTGGCACCCATTAATTTCTGAATTTCCTGGCTTTTTATTTTTTATTTTTTGGCTTTTTCAGCGGACATCATCGCATGCATGATGATGTCGGCTCCGTGAAACAGCCTTCTCGCCTATCAGAATTGAGCTCAAGGTCTCATTTCCAGCTGCTCCAGCTCCAGCCAAGCAAGTGTAAGCAGGAAACAGAAACGTTAAACTGCAGAGGTGATTTTATCTTATGTCTATGGTACAGACTGAATTATGAAAACAAATGTTGGATATGCTTTTCCACAAGCTATTCTTTGGTGTTTTGCATGCTTGTAAGCTGTGTGAGAAGAGGCCAGAAGAACTGAGTCATTAAGACTTGCAAAGTGGTCCAAATGTGTTATATGGTTGGTGTAGGGAGGGGTTATGATCCTGCCTTTGAGATTTGGCAACTTTATTTTTATTTTGTTTTTTACATGCATCATTTGTAACTTTTTGGCTGGAAATACTCCTTTTCTTACAGAGCTGAGCACTGTATCTTTATTATTAATAAACCACTTTATTTATGATTAAATGAGTTGAGCCCTTGTGTTTTGTTTTGACAAAAGCAGATTTCAGTAAGCAGTCTAGTCGTACACCATTGCTTGTGGAACAGTGAGAGATCTCTGCATAAGATAAGCAGCAATTTCTTTTTTGTTCCTTCTTTTGCTCCTCTTTGTTTTGCTTGAACTGGATATGCAGGTGTCTGAGAACTGTTTCAAAGTATTTTCTGTGCCAGCTCAGGTCCTTAGGGACAGTTTTAAGGTAACATTTTGCTATCTGTATTATCAGTGCCACTGCCACATACAGCAGTATGCACATTACAGTGTTCATGGTAAATAGGGCAAAATAGCCAAGTAATGGGACATTGGAATGGCTGCAGGGGGTGGGCTGTGTATGGGGGCCCCATTTGATGATGATTTTGTGAGGGAGGAAGGGCGTCAAACTCAAAGACAGCCCCAAGCAGCAGAAACTCTAGCTACATCACTGATCAGTAGGCCATGGAGAGTGACTTTTGGAGGTCCTAGCAAACTATAATACTCTTTTGCTAAGATTAGAATATTGCCTACCATTAAATGCCCTACTTTTACCACAAAACCCACATACTGCAAGTCACCAAAAACAAAATCCTAAGGTTCATCATCTTCTCCCTTCCCAGTGAATGTAATTGCTACACATACCAAAAAAATGGTTATCATTTACTAGTGGGTCTGTGGCCATATTTTGGTTGTCTGTTCTTCAGTGTGCATTTGAAAGTTGGTATCCCACAATTCCACTGGAGTGTTCAGGGTCACATAATTATGTATGCAAATTGCATGTTAATCAGTGTACAGATTTGTACCTATTTTTCATGGGCTTTGTCCAGATTTTTGATGTTTCCTGGTTGAGAGGTACGGTTTGTTTAAAACCTGAAATACATTATTGTGTTCATAATTATTTTACCACAATCAGGCATTTGAAAGCTAATTATGTATAGATTAACTCTTTTTTTTAAGCTGTTAATAATCCATGACTGAGAGATTGAAATGAAGGCTTTTGTCAACTCCATATAGATAGCAATATTACAAAACGGCTTGATCTTATGCCTGGCTAATCAGCTCATAAAATTCAATAAGGCTAGCCAGATGTCATTTTGACTTGATAAAACCATATTGAGATGAATCAAGTATCTGTGAATATTTTTGTGCATTTTGTAATAGTTCAAAAGAGCTAACATTCAGAGTTCTTCCCAGTTACTAAAGTTAATTTTATTAGGTAGTAACTAGCAGTGCTTTCTTTGTAAATAAAAAGGTGACGGTGTGCATATGTTGCATTTGGGTCACCACACACACACACACACACACACACACACACACACACACACACACACACACACACAAACTTCTTTTTTTCTCCAAATCCTCTTTCATGAAAAAATAAATAAATAAAATCTTCTCTCTTAATAATAAAACAATTGAAGTCATTTCTTGCAGCAAATTATTAAGGATGATAGTGGATAATAATCTTAAACTTTACCTGCTGTGAATTGCACTTAATAAATAATGACAATAATTAGTTATAGACTTTTTTACCTCAGAAAAGGTACATCAGTTATAATTCTCATATTCTTTCAATGTTTCAAGTTAGTAATACAAATGTTTTCAAGAACCCGATGACACATGCACAACCAGTGTTTGGGCTCCTGGCCCAGGAGTTCCCAGAGGAAGCAGGTGTACATTAGGGTTCATCTCCAAGCACAGTGTTGTTCATGCTTGTCATGGACTATATTAGGTAACAGGTTGAAGAGAACATTATCTTCAAATCTGCTGCATAGAGATGATGTGGCACTATCAGCAGACTCTGAACAGGAACCTCAGTGCACGATAGAGAATTGGAATGCAAACCAGAAGACACACACGTAATGAAACTTAGTATAGACAAAATAGTTGCCATGGCAGCAAGTGAGGGAAATCATTAAAAGCTGAAAATTTGAGATAGAAGGAGAAATAGTGGCATGGATTAACAGTTTCAGGTATCCAGAAGGGATGGTTGAGGAGAAGCGAGTGCTGCAGCCAACAGGCACAGTGTGTCAGTGGTTGTGTGTGACAGAAAAATGCCAAAGAAGCTAAAAATTAAGGAGTACAAACCAGTGGTGTTACCAATGCTTCTGTGTGGCAGAAGATCTTGAGCAGTGAAGGCAGTTTAGTTGAGGAAGTTTGAGATAATGCAGAGGAAGTGTCTGAGATGACCAGTAAGATGGACACTGTGGGACAGACACAGAAATGAAGACATCAGAGCACAAACCAAAGTAACGCTAATTGCAAAGAAAGTCAGGAGAGCAGATTATGATGTTTCAGTCACATGCAGAGAAGTAGACAATGATTTGGGAAAACTAGGTAGAAGGCTAAAGGAAATGAGTATATCCACCTGCCATATTGCTGAATTACATGACAGAAGATCTGCAAGGGTCAGGCATGGCTATTGAAGAATATAGGAGAGTGGCTTTGCATCGAGACAGGTTTACATAACACTCCAATCTTATGCTGAAAATGGGAAAAAGACAGTTGATGATGATGACAATGTTTTAAAAACTATGTTGGAATTCTGTACCCTTAATATGTTGATCTATTCTGAAATGTATTATTATGAAAATTCATAAAGTTATGTTTACAATAAAATCTTACTTGTACAGTTTATTTGTGTTGTTATGGTTTCAGACGTTTTATTTTGTAATGTGTATGTAAAATCTTTCACATGACAGTTGCAGGGAAGTTACGGGAAACATTTTGTCTTCTTTTAAATGTAATCTGCATGTTGCAAACTCCCTATTGTATCTTGTTTTGTAGACCATTACAATCTCAATGAAGTGGTATACATAAAAAATATGTTTCCAGCCACAGTGGACTATTTGCAAGCAGGGAATCTTCAGCCATTCTTTGTCTACTATAAACTTACTATAAATTTACAGATAGACTACATACAAATAGTGTTTGAGTATACAGCATGTTAGGTAGCAGAATGCATAGTATTTAACACATAAATATGCACAGTGTTAGGGATAATATTAAGTCCAGTGTTTGTAAACATTACTATAATAAATGTGCAGTGTCAAACAGTTATTGTTGAGGATTGCCATTGCTTTGGCTGTAGCCATTCTCTCTGGAGAAAAAAACATGCATAAAAATGTTTAATGTACTCTGTTAGCCAAATCCTGAAACATAAACTGTGTATTTTATTCTGAATTTCTCCTGATTAGCAATTCCAGTTAGTTGGAACACCTCTGTTAAAATGTTTTTTTTTTTTAATTTTTTTCTCTAATGGCAAGCAAAAAAATGACGTGTCTAAATATTTTTAAAAAATGTGTTATTAAGTGGCCCAGTTACACTGATAGAACTACATTGAACCACAGAAAACAGAAAAACAAAGAACTACAGCCATAGATACAGCAAATAGTTTAATAGCACACTCTGGCACCTCGGCACAAAACCCTTCAAAGGAGTTAACATGCATTCAAACAAACCAATTATATAAGCATCCATATAAAACAATTACCGTTCCAATAAACCAATAAATCATTTCATTAATTACATATTTCCAATCACAATCCCCATTTAACCCTTTAGGATCCAAAGTATTATATATTTAAAATATGAATAGTTTCTTTATACAATAATTTATACTTACGATTTGCCTTTTCCCCTGTCTTTAGTGTAACTTGTTCTAAAATACAGCCCCTTAACAACGAAGTATCACTTGCATGAAATTTCTTAAAATGAACAGCCCAAGGGCTTTCCAAGCAGATATTTTTAACATCCCCTAAATGTTCTTGAAATCTAGTCTTAAAAGCTCACTGGCTTTCACCAATATAAAACAATTTGCAGGGACATTGCAAAACCTAAATTATTCCCTCCATATTACACTCAAATCTATTCATAGGTTTAAAACTAACATTGTTAATTTTAGGAAAATGATTAAGCACAAGATGGCAGATTGAACATTTACCACATGTATATGTACCAACATTAATCTCAACCTGAGCATTAATACTAGGTGTAGGTAAAACAAATCTATTATGTACTACAAAATTAGCTATACCTTCTACCTTTTCTATAGGAAACATAGGGGGCTCTATTAATCCTATTATGCAATTGCCAGTTTGTTAACAACATGGGTTCCACTATCTGTTTACTCAGTGTATTGTATGTAGTGACAAAAGCAATAGCATTTCTCACAACATCCATTTCATCACCCCCATTCCTGTCATTCTTATAATCATGCACTAATTTAGTTCTTATGTTATGATTTGCACATAAAATATTGCCTTTAACAACACCATTATTAATATTCTCACCTAATACATTAACTTCCTGCTGTCTTTCAAATCTAACTCTTTGCAAAGCATTTCTAACTTCCTCTTTATTGTAACCTCTTCTAATAAACATATTAAAGGTTTCATCAGCTTCCTGAAAAAATATTCTTGATGATTACACAACCTGCTTAATCTAAAAAATTAATTATAAGGTAATGCCGTCATCAAATGGCTAGGATGACAACTGCAGCCATATAGAAATATGTTACTTCCTATAGATTTTCTATGAATAGAGGTTATAATCTTTTTGTTCATAGGTTCATAGGTAGGTACTAGGCTATCTGCCCGAGGGCATTTATAAGCCTAGCCAGAGTGTGTCGGCTTTCGCCGCTCCATTGATTAATTAACTGAGCCTCTGTCAAGCAGAGCCAATGAAGTGATCCCAGGGGTGTACTTTCTGTTACCCATCCACTCGTCAAGGCTTCTCTTGAAGAGTGTTAGTGAGGGGCCCTGCCTAATGTAGTTAGGAATTTTGTTCCAAATCATGGGGAGACTCTGTGACAGGAATCTATCCCTCCAGCATGTTCTAGTTATTGTTGTGGCGAGGTTTAGCTCACTAGAGCATGTGGCTCACAGTGACTTGGATTTCTTTAGGTGGAGCATGTCCATCAATTCTGAGTTGGGCATGGCTTTGTAAGTCAGGCAGAGATCACCTCTGAGTAAGCGATATGCCACTGAGTACAGCCGGAGTTTTTTCAGTCAGGCTGCATAGGACATATGTTTGAGGCCAGTAATCCCCTTGGTGAGGTGCTTTTGTGGTCTTTCAAGCTGTTGGAAGTGTCTTGTGAAGTACATCCCAAATGGGGCATTGTACTCTATGATGGGTCTGATGAGTGACGAGTAGAGGGGCACTATAACCTCTTTATTTCTAGATGCGAACCCCTTAGTAATTAGATGTGCCACATAGAAGGATTTCCTGACTACTTTGGCAATATGATTGTCAAAAGAGAGATTACTATCTACCTGGGTCCCCAGATCTCTTATTACCTCTTGTGTATTAAGGGGACTGCCACCTATGTGGTAATTTGTGGGTGTTTTGTTTTTCGCAAATGGGATGACTATGCATTTTTTTACATTTAGCTTGAGGCCATGACTTTGACACCAGGTGTCTGTCTGAGTAAGGCCTTTTTGGAGGATGTCCCTGTCAGCTGGAGAGTCAATTATGGCTCCCAGTTTGCAGTCATCGGCGAACTTGGTTAGCCATAGTCCTCCTGAGTTTGCCTGTACTTCTGAGAAATATATGCTGAACAGTAGGGGTCCCAGAACTAAGCCTTGCGGGACACCACTTATGACTGGTTTAGAGTCAGACCTGGAGCCCGTTATTCCTACCGTGTGAGTTCTGTCTGTAAGCCAGTTGGCAGCCCATCTTGTGACGTAGAGGTTTATGTTCAGGCCGGTGGGTTTTTCTATAATACCCAAGTGAGGAATGGTGTCGGACGTCTTGGTGAGATCAAGGTAGGCTGTGTGAACCACCTTTCCCTTGTCTATGGCCTTGGTAACTGTCTCGAAGAAGTCAACCAGGTTTAGTAGGCATTATCTGCCCTTAACAAAGCCGAGCTGGGTCAGGTCAAGTGTTTGGAGGTTCCCAATGTCTTTGTTAATGAGTTCCATGATGATGAGCTCCATAGCTTTGCAGACCAGGCTAGTCAAGCTTATGGGGCGATAGTTACCAGGGTCAGTTGTGGATCCTCCTTTGTGGAGTGGAATAACCATTGCTGTACGCCATTCTATGGGCACATAGCCTGTGGAGAGGCTGAGGTTGAACAGTGTGTTTAGGTGGGGGGTTAGTTCGTTCTGTAGTTCATGCAAGACGCAGCCTGGGACACCATCTGTCCCTATTGATGCTGTGTTTTTGGCTTTTGAAAGGGCTGTTTTCACCTGTGCTTCTATGATTTCTGGGACACTACACTTTTCCGGTATTGTTGTGGGCCCTTTTGAAGGTGAGAGGGAGGTGAAGTTTGCACTGAATCTGTCTGCCAGTATGTTGGCAAAATCAGTAGGTTCAGTATATTTTGTGCTATTTTGCACTATCTCAAAGCATATCTGCGAGTTGCCACTTAGATTCTTGACATAGCTAAAGAAGGCTTTGTGATTATCTTTCGAATCCTTGGTTATTTTTCTTTCGAAGTTAGCCTTGGATGATTTTATGAGGGACCTTCGTTTCTTACTGATACTGATCAGGGATGTCTTTCCTTCTTGGGATTTGCTTTTTATTTCTGAACTAGTTTCCTCCTTTTGTTGTATAACCTGTTTATGGCAGGGGTCCACCAAACTGGTTTCTTTCTCTTAGGGGAGTGAGTCTTGGTTTTGCTAGGGATGGCACGATCCATGCATCCTTATAGGTGCTCATAGAGTGCAATTGTAAAGGATTCTGCATCTTGGGCAGTGATATCCTTTAGCATGGGGGCTGTGAAACTTACCACCTCTGCCTTAAGTAGGGGGAAGTTTGCTTTAGAAAAGTTTTTCACTGTGGTTTCCTTGGTTGGGGGTGGTGGTGGGGTGTGGACATCCAGGGTGATTAGTTTATGGTCTGATCTAACCAGTGACAGGTTGACCTCCGGTACGGAGCACCTGTCGCCCATGTTGGTGATGACCAGGTCCAATATGCTCTGACCTCTGGTAGGGGAGTTTACCAGCTGATCCAGGGCATTTGAGTTGATAAATTCCAGGAAGCGCTGAGCCTGGGAGTTTGTACTCAAGTAGATTTCCCAGTTAATGGTAGTGTAATTGAAATCTCCCAACATCAGGGTGTTCGGTAGGACCTTCATGTTTTCCAGTGTCTCCAGAAAGGTGGAGTGGTGGTCATGGGTCATGGAGGGTGATCTGTAGCAGGCCACAATTTGCATTGCAGATCTGCCCAATGTTAGTTGCACATGGATGATCTCAGAGGTATCATGCTGCACCACTAACCTGGAGGTGTGGGTATCCTTGATGAATATGGATACACCCCCTCCTTTTGTGTTTCGGTCTGTGTTCTGTGGCCGAAATGTGTGGTATGAGTTGTAGCCCAGTAGTGCTGGAGTGCTCTCTGGAGCCTTGAACCAGGTTTCAGTTACTGCACAGATGTCGATGTTCTCCATACTTAGGAGTGCTTTGAGCGCATGCATTTTGAGATTTAAACTCCTGGCATTGAGTAGCATAACCCTCAGTTTTTTACTTGTGCTGTTTACGGAGGTGGGTTTGAATTTTGAGCCTTGCCTAAAAAAGGCACTATGGGGGCAGCAAGAGCCTTGGCCAGTATACGAAAGCCAAGGGGTGACAGGTGCAAGCCGTCTCTTGTGAAGCAACGCGGCTTGTCGAGCATGTCATCCCAGGCTGACAGACACTGGAACCCCTTTGAATGACACCAGAAGCTTAGCAAATTGTTGAAATTGATCATTTTTTCTTTATACTGAGGTATCATTCTTGGTGAGGGCAGGATGCTAGTCAGGGTCATACCCGCCTGGGCTACATGATCAGAGAGCTCTTCCATGTCTTTTTTCATGTAGTCCAGGGAGGTAAGGCTCAGGTCGTTCACACCAACATGAACAATGACAGTCATATTTGTACTTGTTCTGAAGTAACCTGAGTGCTTGTGTTATGTGGCGCAGTCTGGCTCCCAACAGGAAGCTAACAGTAACCTTCTCCTTTTCCAGCCTAGTGAGTGGGGCGTCAGTGTGCCTGACTATTGAGTCACCTTTTACTAGTGTGTTAGGTATGTTATTTCGCCTTAAGGACTGTGATTGTTAATTGACCCTGTCAAAGCTACATCCAAAAAATTAACTTTTGCTTCCATTTGTTGTCCCTCAAAATATAACTGAAACCTATTATTTTGTAAATATTTAACAAATTGATTTACTAAATTTAAACCTCCTTTACATAAAAAAATCATCTATAAAGCGAAAGTATTTCACTACATACTTACTAAAATACACATGTCTATACATGCACAGTGTTAGGGATAATATTAATTCCAAAATCTGTAAACATTACCATACTGAATGTACAGTGTCAAACTGAATTTCTCCTGATAAGCAATTCCAGTTAGTTGGCACCTAAATTTTTTTTTTTTTTTTTGCTCTTTTTTTTCTCTAATGGCAAGCAAAAATGAGGTGTCTAAACTTTTTTAAAAATGTTGTTATTAAGTGGCCCAGTTACACTGATAGAACTAGCTGGCATTATCTTTGTGTTAAATTGTCTTGATGGAGTTTATAGACAGTTTGCCAGAAGTCACCTAGTGTCATAGTAGGTTAAGATAATTTCATAGCAGTTGGCCTATGTTATTAAAGGACCACTACATATTGTTTTCCTTGTTTTCTCATTTGCGAGGTCCTTTCTTCCCCCATATTTTGAATGTAGCACTCACCTACACATCCTCTGCTACCCTTAATAAAGTTCTTGACTATTTTTTTCAGTAGCCATTCTTACAGCTCCGGTACTGTAAGCCATCTTTAGGCATAAAACAGTCTCGCGGAGCTGTAGAGAATGTATGGGCACTCGAAACATTTGATAATAACGCCCGTTGTTATTTTTCTATTTTTCCTCACTTGCTGGCCAGGAACCACCTATGAGCCGCCTCCCTGAAGTCCTTTTGCCCTGTAAATGCCCCTTCTATTAACTATACATGAGATCTTTTAGATATGGCTCCTGCAGCCAATAAAATGTGATGCTGACTGACTGTAGGAACTAGTCTATTGAGTGCAGTTTCTGGATGCGTCTGTTTTGTAGAGGGATTGCTACCTTACCTTTTTTATGCAGCAAGTGTTTTCAGTGAAGTTTTTTTTTTACGTTACAAGAGGTATGGGGTTATTTCAGTTCCTCCTGTCCTTGCAATTATTTTTTTTTTTTATTATTTTTTTTTTGGTCCAGAAATATGTTAAGCTCTGCACTGATCACGTCTGTGATATTTATGTATGTGTGTTATGAGTAGACCAAACCAAATCAACCTTATCGGCAGCTAGTATAACTGTTTCATTACTTCCCTACAACATTCATTCAACCGATACGATACTAAGGCTGAGGTGCTTGCTCTACTCTCAACACAAGCAGAAAATGTTGCCCCTGGTTGATAAATGCGATCGCTTCGGACATCAGTGCTTATGCAGAGCAACATTTCTTGTTTGTAAATCTGCCTGCTTTTTTTACACTGACCTCCACTTTACCAAAGTGTAATGCACCATTTTTGTTTTACATGCCAACTCGGTAATCAGCGTCATTCAGAAAATGTGAATACCCTGCATTTTTCCTGTGTCTATAGTAGAGCTGTAAGTAACTACATTAGTGAATTTAACATTTTGTTCAGTGAATGTGTTTAATACAGCTAATAAAAATATCATAATGTAACCATATCTATTCAGAGCTACCGGTACAATAACTGTAAATCATTGTCTGTACACATGGTTATTTGCTAGTAAACGCAAACACTGCACCGGGTGTGGGAAATGAGAAAGCCTGCACGATGAGGCAACCAGCGTTTGTACAATGCACTGTTCCTTTATTAAAGTTAGTTTGTTTTATACATGCAGATATTATTTAAAAGATATATATATCCAGCTGTGTAGTCCTGCGGTGGTGGTGCTGCGGTAGCGTTGCCGCCTCACAGTAAGATGCTGTCTGGTTCGATTCTCAGCTAGAGCGTCTTCTGCTTGTAGACATGCATGAATGGGCGTACCTTCGTTGAAGGTTGTGCATCAGGGCTGGTAACTCGGCATGTAAAAATCAACTACCAATCCTTAGCGGACCGGAGTTCCGTTGTGGCGACCCCTAACCAGGAAAAGCCGAAAGGCACAACAACAACATATATCCAGCTGTGTACTTTTTATTTTGTTGGTGCAGGGCAAATCATTGCACTCTTTCCGTAACTGCCAGCTCCCATTATTTTACATGTTTTGGGTCACTGCCATCCAAACTAGTGTTATGCAGTGCACAGCATGCTGCTTGACATATAATTGCCAGAATTTGTTTCTCTGGAGAAGTACTTTATGACAGAACAGGGCTATAGCCAAGAAACTTTTCTGCAATGTCATATCCAGCGTGCTTTTTACCAATAGAGTGCATGCTATCCTGGATAAAGTTGTAACATGGCATGTTCT